>NC_056744.1:861326796-861331796 GCF_019279795.1 Protopterus annectens
CTGTTAATCTTGGATATGTAATCATTCTGGTTCATAAGAACTACACCAGTCCCTTTATCTGCCTTCATGATCCTTAAGTTATCGTCGTTGACACCAAAACCACCAGCGCTATATCCACCAGTGGTAATACACCCACTATGTTAACAGCGTGTCCAGGTTTACCAGCCTCATCGATCATGTCCTGCTTTGATACAATGCTCGCCTCTCAACACGTTGTAAATACGGGATTAAAAGATTTATCTGTTCCCCGTTCCCAGAATACAGAAGTGCCAACCGGTAACAATTATCTGTTTAAGGATGTACATTCCAAGCCACCCACTAGCTCACAAACGGAACCTCTTGAACCACTTCCAAGCTTACAAGCTGATTTCTCCGACACTCCACAAGAAGTCTTAAGTGTATCTAATCCATACACGCTTACACCTGAATCAGTTAATGTGGTTACCACCAATGTCTCTGCTTCTAAAGTTTCTAACTGTGGCAATATTTCTAACTACAGTAATGTTTCTCACTCCTCCAGCACTTCGCTGCCGACTTCAGCCATAGATAAAGTCTTAGACTTAGAAAGTATTTCTAAACAATGTAGGAATGGATTTGGGATGAAGTGCACTTTTGGGAACTGTGGACATTACCCCTTGGTCGGGATTAACGACAGTGGCACTTTAGGTTACTCAAACGGATCAGTCGACCCAGACATCAACAGTCAACCTATTATTTGCAGTAACTTCTGCAGCAGTAGTTCCAACGGTCAACGCCATGTCAATCAAATCGACGGAAGCCCCTCCCATCATGATCTACGGTCACAGTCCCCAGTCGACTGTGACCTACAACTAAGCACAAGTGGATCTAAACTACTCTCGCAAGTTATTCCTGACAAGTCTAACAACCAGAACACTCTTTTACTCCAGTCAGAATTACTCCAGTCAGCTTTGCCAACCTCCGTTAATAACTTGCAGAGGGCCATTTTGCCTCTGCGAATAACGCAACTTCAAGAGAAAGCTTTGCGCAACTCTAATGATGACAACTCTAATGATGACAACGTTAATGATGACAAGCAGAGTGCTGAACAGCTTCTGCATTTCAATCTTGTTTCACATAACTCACGCATATCCGAGATTGACGAGCAGAGTGCTGAACAGCTTCTGCATGTCAACCTCGGACCCCTCAACTACCGCGCCAACAGTTCATTCAGTTCTTTGCAAAAAAATAACACCACAGCTCCCGGTGAGTGTCTGGATCAATCATTAGGAGGTGTTTCTCAAACGGGCACTTTACACAAACCCAATTTTAATGACTCATTGGAGAATGCCACTCACAGTCTATGGACAACCACATTTTCCAGGTCAACTGATCAGGCCACCGAGTCAAATATTGCTCTTATAAGTCTCACAAAGAGTACAGACCCATCAACAGGTCTCATCCCCAATTCTACCATCAATACACACAGTGAGCCTAACAAAGCACGTAGTGAGCCCCGCAGTATGTTAACTCAACAATACATCATTTCTTCTCATGATTCAATTGTCTCAAGGGGTTCTCATGATTCAATGGTCTCAAGTGGATCTCAAGATCACGATGTATCACTTACATATAGTGATATTTCCTCATCATTTAACGACACTAGCCCTTTAGGGGGTGCCACTTTCGGTCCACAGAATACCACAATTTCTGGGTTGACAGCTCAGGTCACCACTACAACTACTAACGTTACAAAAAATACAAATTCAGACACAGGTCTCCGAGCTCGAGATCCACTAAGTTCCACAAATGTCAGGCCGACAACCCAGGCCACCGTTTCAACCCAGACCACTGGTTCAACCATTAATCTCACCAAGAATTTGGATTCAGCAGCAGGTTTCATCTCTAATGCATCCAGCATTGAGTGTGTAGTGACCCATAGTAACTTTCCGCAAGGAATAGCAACTACTTCTCCTCACAACTCCACAATCTCTAGGGTTTTTGTTGATCAAGAAGTTCTACACATTTGTGATGATATCTCCTTACCACCCAATTCCACCGATGTCAACAGGTCTAACACAACTATACACAACCACATAGAGAACTTTACAGCAAACAGCAACAGTCATGCTGCACCCCATGAAATTGTTCAGTCTTCCGACCAGCAGATAACAATTAATAGTCAACCCATACCTCACACACATCAAGAATTACATAACAATGGGTTGACTACATCTACATCCACAAATGTGTCTATATCCACAAATGTGTCTGCATCTTCTCCAAGCTTTGAAGATTGTATCACCAGCTGTACATCTTCTCCAAGCTTTGAAAGTTGTATCTCCAGCTTTGTTCACTCCGGCCTCTCTGAACGTCCAAGACACTCCAGACCCTCTGACCATCCAAGATTCTCCTGTTCTTCCACATCAATCCACACCGGCTCTTCAGCCCACAGCAAGCCATCCAATGATAACAATTACTCCAAAGATTTCAACACATCTGTTCCTCCACATCGGAGAGTCACCTTTTCAGATCACGTTGATGCATCTCTTTCATCTGGTTACATTGATGTATCTCTTCCATTTGTTCACAATACTAATCAGGTACATCTCGACGCATCTGTTCCTCCATTTCGGAGAGTTACCTTTTCAGATCACCATGATGTATCTCTTCCATCTGGTCACAATACAAATCAGGTGCATCTGGACAGTCTGACTGACGAGATTATCACTTCACGGCCAAGTCCTCAACTTGTTGATCGGTTTAGACACAGGGACTACCATCCAGTACAGTCCATTCCACAGTTGCAGACTAACATTAACTCCTCAAATATCAATCAGAATTTTTCTTCACAGGGTGTTTCTTCACAGAATACATCTTTACAGGATATTTCTTCACAGAATATATCTTTACAGAATACATTTGACTCTCACTGTAATGAAGACAGGTTACCACTTCCACAACAAAATGAAATTCTAAGTTTTTTAAATGAGTATGTACGAATGAGTATGTACGATTTAACCCTTTTCTATCCACAGAGTCTACCCACAATTTATTTACACATGCATCTCACCCACACAGACAAGCACAGTTAATTTCAGAATGCAAACCCTTGGTCTTCAAATTGGAAAGATTACTAATGGTTTACAAAAGTATTGAGTTAGACAACTTGTTTTTAGAAGCTTGCATTTCCCTTTCTATAGTGCCCAAAGGGTTACGTGTTTCCAGGTTGCTAATTCCAATTTACACTTGGACTTATGTGACCTGTACAATTCCACTGGACTAAGGGCTCTTAAGATTATCCAAGAAGACAACACCAACAAATTAAATGATTTAAAACCCAAGATTCTTTCACTAGATAACACCATTCAACAACATCCTCAGTTTCACTTTATAAAACCCATTTATGACTCCATCTCTGCTAAATTGTCCAGGCACGGTGCCACCATTATAGCCAAGAAGAGAGACAAACTACAGAGAGATATCTCTCAATACAAGTCTAACTCTGCATACCCCATCCCAGAGTTTCCATTTCAGAGAAACGTTTCCATTCATTCGGACACCATTGGTAACCATCCTCCCCCTTAAAAGCCACCCCCATAGTCAAATGTTCACAACTTTTCTCCACCACACCCTAGGTTTTTCTCCCATGTTCGCAATGTTCACAATCACCACCGCAGCCCTAGAAGACATTTTTCTCATTCCCCTTTGAGACACCACTCACCTAGACACCACTCACCTAGACATAACATTCCACCTTCCTTGAACCCTTCCCACAGACCCCCCATTTCTTCTCACAGGTTCCAGAACACCTCCTTTTCCATTAGTTCCCAGGCTTCCCTCCCACCTACACATCCTCCCTTCCATCAGTCTGCACCCTTTAAACACCCTCCTGTTCCTTGTAGACCTGCTTCAGTTCCTTTCAGACCCCCTCCAGTTCCCTTTGGACACTCGTGTGCCCCCTCTAGATCCCTATCCTTTCATGCTTCCTCATCCACCCCTTCTTGTCCTGCTTCTTCTACTTCTGCCTCCCACCAGTCCTGCCTAGGCCCTGGACATTGTCCCTTCTTCCTCTGAACCTTCAGGTCCCCGTCATACTAGCCCTGGCCCCTCCCACAGAATTCCAGTTCCTCCTTCCAGTATCCTACCCGATTTTCAGGGTAGCAGAGGTACATCTATTTTCACTGAACTTGATTTCCCCCCTCTCCAGTCCCCCCGCTCCCCTTTCTTATCTGAAGATCGAGGTTCCCTTCCTAGCCATGAGCTGTCCCTTCCTTGTATACCCTCCATCCCCTCTTCATCCTACAATACACACCAGTCTTTTTTAGAGCCTCAGCACCCAAGCAGAGTCCCCTTTAGGTACTTCCCTTACCAAAAGGACAAACACATTAAGAAAAAGAGGCTTAGGCAAAATAGGGTATCTTATCCCACCCAGGCATATACAGACCAGGAGCAGTCACAAATAGACAAGTCTTCCTGGACACGCCCACTTGACAACCTCAATAAGAATGCCATTCCTGTACCTTCTATGAATGGCTCCATTTGTACAGTCTTCAACTTATCAGACAAATCATTATCCAAAGACCATATCAAAGTATTACAAAAGGGTCATTCTTTTGTCCCAGCACAGAGAGCAAAATTACCCAACTTACTCATGGATCAAAGTATTACAAAAGGGTCATTCTTTTGTCCCAGCACAGAGAGCGAAATTACCTAACTTACTCATGGATTTAAGATTGTTCGCTAGGAAGCTTAATTTACAAGTGTTGTTAGATGATAATGACTGTAGAAGTTCTCTCAATGACTCTCAACTTTCTGTATCATCTTTACCATCTTCACAAGTACAGGATGGGCACAATGTGATATCAGATGGTTCCATCAATGTTTCTACGATGGTTCCCACTGTCACTCCTTCTGAAGACTCCACCACTAATGTTCAAGTAGATTTTTCAGCTAATAAGAGCATTGATTGTACCATATTGCGCAAGAGAAGTTTATTCAATCCACCTTTACACAATACCATTTCTGCCTTCATGAGAGTG
>NC_056744.1:861351796-861357267 GCF_019279795.1 Protopterus annectens
TAAATTGAAAATGGTGGAAATGGACCCATCAAGGGGCCAGGGCAAAGAAGAATTCACTTGTAACTGCTCCTTGTCATGATATGTCTGGGTGGTATGCGATACCCTATCTTTCCTAACCCTCTTTTCCTTGGGATGTTGTTTACCAACGTTAAAGACGTTGCAAGCCCCTCCACTGGGTTCCCTAAATGAGAGAGGTGAGAGTCTAAAAAAGAGTCCTGTGTATGGAAAGAAGTGGAGGGGGTGGGAGTGGAAACCTGTTGAACAGAGTTGGCTAAAGTATTTTGAATGTTGTTGGGTTGGAAAGGAGTAGGAGGGAAATCCTCAGCATTGAGGGAGAAACTACTGGTAACTCCATGGAAATCCGGTAGAAATCCAGCAGACGAGACAGGGAAAGGGCTATGGGTGGCACAAGAGGAGGAAGAGAAAGAGGGGAGAGGCTGGACTGAAGACTGAGTAGAAGGAAGGGAGTTGGGCCGTGGAGTGGGGGAAATGTACTCACTGGAAGAGGGAGGAGGGTGTGGGGGTTGGGAGGGGACTAGGGGCCTTCGGGTGTGGGATGTAAAGGGGCTGAATGAGTGAGACCTCGGTATAAAGCTAGCAGGAGAAAAGGAGCGGGAGTGGGAGCGTGAAGGGTGAGAAGAAGGCTGAGTTCTAGAAGATGAACCGGGAGGAGGTTGTCGAAAGGGGGGATAGATGGAGGAAGACGAGGGGTGGGATTGTGCATAGTAGGAAGCTCTGACTGGGCGAGAAATAGAAGGAGTTACTTTGGAGGGATTAAGGGTTAGTGACATCAAAGGAGGTGGATGTGAGAAGGAATCTTGAAAGGGGTGGTTAGAATTGGGAGGAGCAGGAAAAGACTTGTGAGGGGGAGTAAAGTGAGATGAAGGGGTAGGGGGAGATGGAGGATAGGAGGAAGGAGGGAAAGGATCAGTGGTTGGAGTGAAAAGAGAAAGGTTGGAGAGAGGTGGAGTGTGAAAAGATTTAGGTTTGTATAGGTGGTGATCAGGGGAAGAATGAAAGGTCTCTGTGATGTTAGAAGAATTGTTTTCCGAAGAGTGTTGGACCCAGACATCTGAGATGGGGTATGCTGAATTGGACTTGTATTGGGATAAATCTCTTTGTAACTTGCCTCTCTTTTTGGCTATGATGGTGGCTACATGTCTGGACAATTTAGCAGTGATAGCGTCATAAGTGGGTTTGATGAAGAGAAATTGAGGGTGTGTCTGAATGGAGGTGTTCAAGGAGGTAATTTTGGGTTTCAAATCCGTGAGTTTGTGTGAGTTGTCTCTGTGAATGATCTTAAGGGCATCCAATCCTGCATTGTTGAATAGTTCACAGAGGTCCAGATGTAGTTTAGAGTTAGCCACTGTTCTATTGGGAAATCTGCAAAAACGCAGACCCTTGGGAACTATAGACAAGGAAAGGCAAGCTTCTAGGTAAAGGTTGTCTAGTTCAATGCTTTTGAAGACCATCAGTAATCTCTCCAGTCTGAATACTAAAGGTTTGCATTCTGAAAGTAGTTCTGCTTGTCTGTTAGAATGGAGGAGTTGTCTGAAAGACCTGGGAGGAGTGTCTTTGGAAAGGAAAGGATTGACATTGACATGTTCATTGAGAAAATATAGTATCTCATTGTTGTGAGATAATTCATTTGTGTCAAGGAGAATGTTGGTGTTGCCCTGTGCATTGGAATGATTATGTGTGTGAGAATTAGTAGGTGCATAACCATTGTTAGTTGTAATATCAGAGTGACAAATACTAGTTGCAATACAAGTTTGGCACTTAACATTGCCTTGAGCAGGAATATTAACGTTTTCATTAACATTACTAGATGACACATTAACATTTCCATTATCATTTTCATTATTGGTGTTATTGAGAGTGTTGACAATACCATGGTTTGAACCTTCATGATTAGACATATTGAATGCTTCTAGACTTCTGTTGAAACATCAAAACCATTAGTAAAAGCATTAACAATGTTGGTGGTATTGAGGGAGTTGACAGTACCATAGTTTGAACCTTCATGATTAGACATATTAATTGCCTCTAGACTTCTAGTAGAAACATCAAATCTTTTGGTAAAAGCATTAACATCTTTGTTACTAGTAACATAAGTAGAGTTGTTGCCATGGCTCGTGGTGCCATAAGAAGACAAATTGGCTGCCTCCAGATCATTTGTGGAGACATCATTGGAATCATGGAGTTTCAGAGACATATTTTGAACCATGAGCAATCAAATTTCCTGTAGTTGAAGAGGAAAGATCCCTTTGTGACGTGCTCAAGTTTGAAGGACAAACAACTTCCTGAAAAGATGACGAGAAACCAATGGCTGCAGGAGAAGACATGGGTCTCTGAAATGAAGTGGAAGAGATTGGAGAAGAGTAAGTTGTCTGAAGTGAGAAGGTGACTCTTCTGGGAGTTTGATTCGACTGATGAGATGATCGGTTAGGCTGATGTGCAATCGAACTATTTGAGTCCAGATGAACATAAGAATTAATAGTGTCTTGATGGTTATGATGAACAAAATTAGTGTTTCGATGGTAAGTTCTGGTTTTGTTGGATGTGGAGGGGATTTCACTTTGCTTGTCTATCAAACTTGGAAACGGGATACTAGTTTGTTTGTTGTGGCATCTGTTAAGTGGACACATATTATGTCCCTGGTCTCCAAGTGCATGGTAGTCATTGTGTTCATGAAAGGTTTGAGTGTTATACCTACTGGATTGCTTGTCATTAGATTCATGACGATGATTGTGCACATGATTCTTAAAAGTGTGCTGTCCTGTGGTCAGTGTATAAGAATGACCAGACTCCGGATGCTTAAGATCAAGTTCATTAACGTGCCTGTGCACTAGTTCTTGATTTTCTGTAAGGGGTTGTCCAGTGGACTGATTACTAAGACAACTGTCTCCAATGGGATGTGATTCCTTAGTGGGGTGCCTGTAACACCATTTGCCAGAGGAATGTGCTTCAACAGTAGGATGCCTGTGATGATCTGAGCGTAACCGCTGTTCAGCTCTGTGTACGCTTATATCAGATACATGTACTGTAGGAATGTTTCGTAGAGAGCGATTAGCAAACTCAATGGACTTGGTGTCTGCAGTTTGTGAAGACAGCTGCTGAGTTGTATTGTTGTTATTTAAAACTTGTACAGGCAGCTGCAAAATTTTATTATTATTTATAACTTGTACAGCATCCTTCCTCAAACTTAAGTGAGTGGTGTTATTTGAATGCTGTGAGGCTGGCTGATACTCTCCTTTAAACTTGGCTGTGCCGCTACTGCAATGGGTGACATGCGCAGTACTAACTGAGCGACCGTTAATCATAGCTATATCTTCCTGCGAAAAATCCGAGCATTTGTCCTGGTTGTCGAACGTGGAAGCACATTCTCTGTAACCATCACATTCCCTGAAAACAGCATTGCATGCCCCACATTCTCTGTACAAAGCATTGCATGTTCCGTTGTGAACAGAACACCTCTCAACAAAAATTTCTCCTTTTCTCAAAACACAGTCTGCTTCCGAAGTCATTGCGCCAACCACAGACATGTTCGCAGAACCCCTCACACAACTTGTCCCAAGTTTTGCTTAAGCTGTAGTGGAAAGCAAGCCATTAGAAGCATGACTTACTAAACATGGCACTTCATCATTTGAAGCATCGCAGTCATCAGCGTTCTCGGGATAAATGCACACTTCATTTGTAAAATCAGGGACCATATTTGAGACCTCATCTACCTTAGAGACCTCATCTTCCTTAGAGGAGCCTGGAGCGGCTTCATTCACATCGAGAATGCCATTGCTGTTGGGGAAGTGTGGTACGACTATATTAACGCTGGTAATGTCACTACAGTTTGCTGTCTTTTCATTCCGTGCAAAAACCTTACTTTTATTTTGGTTTAGAATGTGAGCTCTAGGGACAGCATCATTACAGACAATAGCTTCTGTACATACAATGGTTTCTGTACAAACAATAGCTTCTGGTGTTACTGTTTTGCAAACATTAAAATCATTACAGACCACAAGATCTGGTGTTGCTATTTTGCATACATCCATATTTTCAGTTGCTTCTGGTAATACTACTCGACTTGCATTCATTTATTCTGTCATAGAAACGATGCTAGTATTGCTTGCTTTATCGGTCGCCATGGCCGTTTTAGTGGCGTTAACAGCCTGTAGCGAATGAGTCGTGGAGCTGAGTGCCGATGTGTGAGCACTACTAGTAGTTGTAAGGTTTCCGGAGCTATATTCAGTATCTGTGGGATCTTTGAAACTGTGTCTAGTGGCTGAAACTTTCGATGAGATGGACATCACTGGGCATTTAATAGCTGGTGTGAGAGAGACTTCACCGGGAAGGTTGGAGGTAGACATCACAACGTATTTAGAGACTGCATTGGGAAAGGCAACATCGTAAGAGCTCTCTTTGGAGTGCGGGATAGAAATAAGGATGTCTGTAGTGGGCGATGATGTTGAAGAGGCCCTTAGAGATGAATAATGGAAACTAGAGTTATCTGTAGCCACCGAAGCTATAGTGTGATCGTTGAAAGGCTGTAGTTGTAATGGTACAGTTGTAGTCACATTGGACTCGATTAAAGCCTTTGAGTCACTATTATTTTCTGTCTGTTTTATATTATTCAACGATACTTTAGATCTTTCATAGGCAGACTTTGATTGAGGTACCTTTGTAGTGTGAGTAGGATCGACTGTCTTATTATAGGATTGTTCTGTACTTGTGGTGAAAACTGTATTTGTAGAAGAGACTGCTTCGGTAATTTCACTGACGTTGTCAATGAAGTTGTCAGTGTTCCGTTCCAACGGAGCTGTGTAAAAAACAGTTTGTGTGCTTGGCTTAGGTTTGTTGAATGCGTTGGGCTTAGCGTTAGACATAGAGACACTAATATTGTGTGACTTGAAGTCGCAGCTGTCATTAGGTATGTTTTGAAAAAGTTCATGTCTAATATGTGGTCTAGGTATAGACCAGTTGTTAGAAGGAGAAGCTGGTTCCCGCCACCATTCAACCGATAAGGGAATACCTTCGTGGTGGCTAGAATTAAGCGGGAAGGAGGACATGAAATGAGTAGAGGGACTCAGTAGTTCCTGGCCACATGGTAATGATTGAGACATTGAGTCTTTTGAGTTTGCCTCACAGACATTAATATCAGAAGTGTTATTACAATTGTCAACGGTAAGAGTGTTGATGCCAGTATTAGGCTTATTTGTAGCAATAGCGACTTTAACATTTTCAGTTACAGTACCTTTATCTGAGTAGTCACAAATGTCCTTAATAATGGAATTCTCTCCTGAATCTTCGTCCGATGATGAAGAGAGATGTAGGTATCCTAATGATGTGCAGTCCGACTGCAGGGTACAAGTGGAGGCTTCTGAAACATCTTGTGTTTCTGTTTTGGCGCTGGAAACGGCCGAGGGTTGCAAGGACATGACTAACCAAATGCTCTAGTCATGTAAAATAACTTCAGA
>NC_056744.1:861357767-861582767 GCF_019279795.1 Protopterus annectens
AGATACATCAAGTGTTTCAGCTACATAGGTTCTGAATGCATATGAGGTTTTACTTTCTAAGTTGTTATGGATTCGTTCAGGCCAGTAAAGCCAAATCCTGCTAGCTGTGAACATAAATGTTTTGGCCTTTTTGCTGATGTCATCAGCACACCAGAATTAATGTTGTTTGGCTGTAATTTAGAAACATAGGATTTTTAAACCCAGCTGGTGCCCGTAAACATTATGGCACATACAAAATATCCCAACTAACATCCAGACCAAAGGGGAAGAAGGGCATACTGATAAACCATCTAGTAAAAACTGCAGAAGAAAAACAGCCATGCTAACTTTCCAAACTTCCCTCCCCCCAGAACAAAGAATTGTCAGCTCCTTCCTTCTGTTGTTTTGAGTCATTTCCTGACCAGTACATTATTGCTTCCTGCATTGACTAGTTGCGTAATGGTGCCTTTTCCATTAGTGAAAACGGGTATTATTTAGCCAAAAAGTGCAACTTCCAAGGCTTTGACTATGTCTTGGTTTAACAGTGGCAGATTTCACTTTAACTGCTTCTTAATATTCAGATTATTACTTAATTTTACACATGTATGATGCATAGTTTATAGAGTGACAGTAAGAATGCCAGGCACCTTATCATATCAGCAGGCAAAATCCTTAGTTATATCAAGCAAAAGTGTCAATGAGAATTTAATTTGTGTACGAGGTATGTAAACTGGTCTTCCTGGGCCTTTTTCAGCCATAATCTTTACAACAAAGAGTAAGTATGACATAGTATAGCCACTCAACTACCATGTTTTGGGGAGGAATCTGCAGTAGCAGGAGACATTTCATCCATGCAGTGACTAGAGGTCAGAACTTGAACTTCAGACCCTGAAGCTGTGAGACTGAGATTCACCACTAAGCCAGAATGCTACCCACATAGCATAGGAAAATTATATTTCTACCCTTGAATATAATGTGGCACTGCATGTAAAAGTATACTTGCTAATCTGTCACAGACAGTTTATGTTTAAACTGAACAGAAAAAATCTGTATAAAGTCTAGAAAGCAGAGAGAGAGAGAGGGGAAAGCTAAAAGTACCTGATTTAGATCTGTTGAGTAGTAAAGGTCATTTAATTTAGTTACTGTAAAAACAGCTGCATTGATAATGGCGGCTTACGACTACTGTGTAGCAAGTGTCTATTTGACTAGGTAAAATTGATTGCTCTTATAAGTTATTTACTTGACAGATAAGTGTAAGCTCGCAGTACATGATTTTGTTGAAGTACACACATAAAGCAGAACATCTGTGTATGATTCACTGAAGGATGTGCACTCAAGTTATTGTGCTTGGCAGTTGTGACACTGAAATTTGAACTTTCTGAAGTTGTAAACATCTGTGTAATTGTTATGATTTGTTCTGTATCATATAAAATGTTATTATTTCCTCTCTACTCTGTAAAAGCTGTTTGATAACTGATTCCACTGCATTTTTTTCATCTGATACAGTCTCTGGTGATTATGAGCACACATACTGCATTTAGTCTTCAACGTTTCTGTATAACTCTGTGCGTGTATGTGTGTTTGTGCGTATGCTGTAAACTAGTTTAGAATATGTACATAACTATTTCTGTCAAGGCATGTTACTGCTTCCAGATTTTATTTCTTTGAAACCAGGATTGGTAACAAATACAAATCTGTAGTAAATAAATTATTTGTAGGTAGCTGAATTTCCATGAAAAAGCTAAAGATTATGTTTTTGTTTATGTTTAAATGGATGTCAACATTAAAAGAGCAATACAGTCATGGAAAAATGTCTTATAAAATGTTTGCTCTATTTGCAGTATTGTAGGCCCTGTTATACTTTCAATATTTTAATGATCAAAGTTTTTATTGTTTTACATCATCAAACAGTACTAATGTTCCAGTGTTAAGCAATGATGTATGATTGGGTGTGAGCATCACAGGATTTATCCACAGCTAGCATGGTTTGATCACACATAATGGGCAGTGTTATGTGTGAGTCACAGTGACAAATTCCTAAAGAAAAAAAAGTATTATGAGATTTCTTGCAAACTCAACATGATGTGCACAGTGGAAGTTGAACAGTACTGAAATTTCAAAGTAAGGTGAGAAACTGCTAAGGTATACTTTATAGTTTTTTTGCGACATCATAGAAAAATATACTTAGAAGAGGAAGAGTTGCATTTATAAGGTAGACTTGCTTTAAATTTGCCATCATTCCTAGCCTCCACTGTTGTTTAAGAAAAATCTTTTTACTCTTCCACAAATTTTTCTGTAAAAAAATTACCTCTGGCCCTGTTTTGCTCTTCTGTTGAAGAGCTATCTTGGGGGAAGAGGGCATGGGTGTAATTGTAATAGCGATTGGGTTATTACATTGAAGTGTTTTTTGGGGGGGGAATTTGCTCTTCTGCGGAAGAGCTACCGGAGGGGGGTTACTGTGGATGTAACTGTCTAGAGAGACTGAGTGCATCAAAATTTTTGCAATGTATGTGTCCATCCTGTGGGCATGCAGTCATATGGGAACAGAGACAACGGGTTGTCAGCATGATTGGTACCCACAGTTGATGAGTTTACAGTGTCTGTGGGTTAAGATTAATGACTGCAATGCTGAGCAGTGAGTATTCAAAACAAGGACCTAACCTTTGATTTTACATTGTAAACCTATTACTTTGAGCCCTGTTCTAATTTAACCCTCTAATGCATCTGATTTATGTCTTGTGCGTTAACATTTGTAAATCTGCTACTCAAGGCACGACCAGGCTTTGGCACCATTTCATAAATGTTTTACACTGGGGATTTATTTTTGGCTTGGGTGGACAAAGATAGAATTCTCAAGCATCGTTTGTCTGAAGTTCAACCAGCCAAAGATTGTAGCTCCAACAAAGGAAGTCAGTGTTGTTGACTTGTGCCAGCAGTGATGGTCCTTTAGGTGTAATGTCACTCTTCTTTGAGTTGGTGTCACAGTGGAGTTGGTTTATATAAGTTTGGGTGGAGTGGGGGAGCTTGCTTCCTATATTAGGGGGTGCACAAATTCTTGCTCTCCTGCAAAAAATACTTATGTTTTTAGCTGTTTCTTTTGGGGGGGGGGGTGCAGTTTGGGGATCCTGATCATTGGCGGGTTAAACTTCATCCAGTCATAGTTGAGACCTAAATTTGTCAGTGTAGTACAGAAAATGAAGTTGTATCATAATGAACTTCATCCTTTAGTCATGGTTTTCTTTCCTTCAGTCTTTGCTTCCCTGGTGCATGATCCTGAGCAGTTCTCTTAGACAATAGTCCCAGATCACTTTTAAAAAGAGACATTTGTTTCTAGTGAGATTGCCCAGTTTACAGATAAATAAGCAGATAAAATGTTTATAACCATTTGTGTACACCTGGTTCCCTACTTTATGCATTTGTTTTATATTATAACTATGCTGCAAGAGAAAACTGGTCCCAGTTGTTCAGTTCATTTAACTGTTAGAAATAAGTAATTAAATAAAGCATTAGTGGCAGCTCCAAGTGTCTTTTAATGCCTGGACACAATATGGGCACAGTAGTTACCTGATGGGGAACATGAAGACTGGAAAAAACATGTAGTCCTGTAAGCAAACGAAATATCAGAGAGGAACTTTTTCCAAATAATATGTCATTATATCATTATCCTCAGCAACTATACAAGTTACTTGGCCAGTAAGTTTGGGTATAATTAGTCAAACATTCTGTCCAAGCACATTTTTTCAGAACCTTACACTTGGCTTTTTTGGATCTATATCTATGCATGCAGATGATCTTCATCCGTACTTTTGTATATACATAACCAGGCCAGTTGTACCTAATATAAATTCTTCCCTTACTACCACCAGCAGTAGACAATGGTGAACTAACTGGTGCTGTTTTTGTTTGTCTGGCACTTTAAGTCACTTATTTTGCATAAATCAACATAAACTTATTTGATATCCTCATAACAGAATTTCACAGGATAGCAAATTAACTAAACAGAGCCTTTGTACAATCAAAAATTCACAAGGCAACATCTGAAAAAGTAAATGGGAGTTCCTGTAGGTTAGACCTTTGGACTTTTACATTTCACACAATTTATCCATGTCCTAGCTCCACTGTAAAATAAAAATATTCAAATTATCTCATCTTCCTTAGAAAAGGTACTTTATTCTCCAGCATATATTTTCATGAAGATGTTATTAGATGTTGTTTAATAAGATTTGCACATCACCAACTACTCAAGTAAAAAGTACTTGAAAGCTTGGTAGTTTAAAAACATTGGTGTTTAATATGTGTTGCAACATTCCAAGAGCATATAAATGTGGCTGTTAATTCAGGCTCATATACCACTTTTAATTTGCATCCACAAATAAAAGCTTCATTGAATAAAGTGACTGTGTTAAGCAAGTGTAGGGTTCCTTCTGGAATGTATGTATACTATATGTATACTAGCATATGTACCACCATCCGGAAATGTATGCATTCATTCTCATTGAGGCTCCATGCTTTGATCTAGACTTCTTTTTAGTGTTTGTCAAATTTATAAGCAGACCAGTCCAAACTGATCTTTTTTTTAAGTTATGATTTGGGCTGCAAGGCAAATGGAGCTAAAGACAACCAGTTAATCCAATCAGTGTGATGGGAAGTCATGGGCTAAAAAAGAACATTGCAAAGAAAGAGCAGCCACTGAGGAGCCAGAAGAAAATGAGCTAATGCACAGAACTACACACTGGCATACAAAAGAAGCAATAGAAGCAAATAAATACTGTACAAACCTCTCAACTGTCCAGATTTTCGCAAAATGTCTATATTTTTGCCTCATATTTCAGGTCGGTTTCTCGTAAAATTTGTGGTTTTCTGATTTTCTCTGGCACATCACTGAGGACTGAATTCACTAAATAATGACAAGCATTTGAGTTTCAGGCTTCATATCCTTTAAAAATTACATTGTAACACAAGACCTTTTATTCTAGAAACTGTCTAGCTTTATAAGACCAATATTTAAAATGTTTGCATGTTTTGGAGGCTTTGTCCCCCATTATTTTTGGCTTTATCCAGATTTTTTGTGCTGTGCCAAAACCATGGCCTTAAACTCAATGCTGAAAAATGCGTTGTCATCCCCTTTGGAAAAAACTCAGTGCCCATGAATTATCACTTCAGTGGCAGTCCACTGAACACGTCATAAGAGATCTATGAACACAGGTTGATGGCAACCTCTCCTTTAACCACCACATAGCCACTGTGGTCAAAAAGTCCTATGTGGCACATCTCATTACTAAGGGTTTCGCATCCAGGAAAAAGGAGGTCATCATCTCTCTCTACTCCTCCCTCATAAGACTAATCATTGAGTACAATGCCCCATTTGGCATGTACCTCACCAGATACATGCGGCAACTGGAGAGACCACAAAAGTACCTCACCAAGCGGATACTGGGCCTTAAACACATGTTCTATATGGACAGACTAAAAAATTCCAGTTATTCTCAATGCTTGACTTACAAAGCCATGTCTGACCCAGCCCTGTTAGATGTGCTACATCTAAAGAAATCCCAATCCCTCCGCACACACATTCCAGAGACCTCAATCTTATTACCTCAATCAACAGAACATGCTGGAGGGACAGGTTCTTAACCCAGAGACTGTCCATAATCTGGAATAGACTTCCATTACACGTCAAGCAGAGCACCTCACTAGCTCTCTTCAGGAGAAGTCTTGATGAGTGGATGGGAAATAGAAAATTCACCCCAGGGATCACTTCAGTGGCTCTGCTACATAGAGACACGAGAAACTAACGTTGGGTGGCATGATGCCAGAGCAATCCTATGGGCTAGGATTGTAAAGGCATTAGGGCCATTAGCCTAGCACTTGCCTATGAACCTATAAGATACTGCATTTTAGATTACATGAAGTAGATAGTAAGACTGTGTAAGCACCCTGAAATTATCATAGAAAATTTAGTGTATGAATATATGTACTGATGTTGTCCAAGCACTGCCAAATAAGCAGTAAAGCTGTGAACCCAGAAAAAAAAGAAAACCTACAAAAATGTCTTACATTGCACAAAATGAATACTTCTTGACATCTGAACAACTCCAACTGAATTATGGAAAACATAAGGCTGAAAATATCCACGAAGATGCCATCAAAAATGACAGATGCAACAGCAATTATTTGATGCACAGTTAACCCCAAAATTATTCAGCATTCTTGGGATTGTCCCCAGAATATAGTGTCTTCAGTTATTTTACTTCTTTGATTTAAAAGTCTGTATCTCAAAATGGTTCAACATTTATTCATGAAACTTTCAGGGAATGTTACTGGTATATGACTGTTTGTAAAATATTATTGCACTTGGGCTCCTAGCCTCAAAAGTCAAGGAAGTAGGCATATTGAAATTTTACTGAAAAAAATGTTTAATGTCATTTTTATGTCTTAAGGTATACAAATATGAAAACACCCCTCTTATGCCTGAAATCACACCAGCATTATATATTTGGTATCTTTCGTTTATTTTTAATCTGAGGAGAACTGAAAACAACATTTGTGTTCGCCTATTTTGTAATTGTTTAATTCTGTCAGTTTGCATTCTTGTCTTAATTCCACTCCAACTTCAAATGAAACTCAGTCTTTAGTGCTTCAAGATATTCTTATGGCATTTTCCAGACAAGACCCTTGGTAATCTTACTTTCATTTTGTTTTGCACAGCCCAATAGCTTTTGCAAAAGTAGGCAATAAAATCTCAAATGTGGGTATGCCTTTTACTAAAACATAGAAAAATGACAGTACATAATACTTTTCCATAAAATTTCAAATGAATACACCAATAAATATGATTCTGATACATACTAAATGTATCAGCTTGCAAAAAACAAAATACACAGTTTTTTTATTAAACAAACAGCAAAACCAAGACATTCAAAAGGCTACGTAAGACTACTGGTGCTACCTAGTAATTAAATGACAATTTTTCTTTAACCATACAAAGTATTATAGCAAATTTCTCATAGTAATATATCATGACCTCAGATGTAAGATGCAGTTAGCTGATCATTCCAGCTGTAAAGACACTTACACAACTTTAAATCTAGTGGAGGGGGGACTTCTGTATTCAGAAGAAATAAATAGAATTTTTACGTGTAATATAATGACAGCTCAGTAAAGAAGTGCTATAGGTCATCATTGTAATCAGAATACTGAGCAGGCATTTATCCCCGAACCCGCAGTAGAAAATGAATACAATTCAAAATGTCAGACAGGAAGTAAAAGCACAAATATTAACACCACAGGGGCTTGTCTTTCAAAGATGATAACTTTGAGATATAATTACAAAACTTTTAGCTAACAACAGGATATTCAAATGCAAAGCACATGCATGACTGCAATTCATACTTTACAGCTTACAGTGAAACATGCCTTCAAATTTGACCTCACAGCTTTTGACATGTAAGCATAGGTACTATACCTATGGTATGGTACCACTAGAAAAATATACCTTTTTCCATTGAAAGGCATATGATTTTTACTTCTGGCATAATGAAACCTAGTGCTCATATATTCTGAAGATTAGTTTTATCTGACCTTTTGTGCAGAGGTCAAACAAACCCCTAAGGTGAAACCAAGCTTTGTGCCAGACTGTAACAACAAAAGACATCTGAAAAGCTGGATTCACTATTGCACACAGATTCAAAACTCATCATCATAAAGGAACATCCAGATAAAACATACAGCTAAAAACAAGCAGACTTAACTACGATACACAGTATATTACTAACTTGCAACTAAAAATGAAACTGTGAAAGATGAGCAGTGTGCTTACCATACAAATTTATAAACATAACATATACATGACTTGCTATTATATACTGAGATGGATGAAAGCACATTGTAAACTACTTGAAAGGATAGAGAAATTACAACTTATACACTGTATCTATTAGCATGCTAACATTGATCTATGTTATTGCCCATGTTCCTTATGGACAGAGGGAGTTTGTTAAATGACTTGGTTCCAACTCCCAAAGACCCACTACCCCATCCCATATCTGGGGAATTAAGATATAATGTTGTCATATCCTGGGTATTATTGGCTAGGCTTGTAAAGGCTCTTGTGTCATTAGCCTAGTAAGCACCCATGAACCTATAAAGCTAGATTAGATATGGATTCAGCTGCTTTATAAAAGAGAGACCATATGTCAGTTCCCCAAGCTAGTGGAATATCCTCCTGAGTTGGTACACTACCTTCGACTGTGAAGGAATGACATAAATATAATTACTACTTTACTGTGTAAAGTGCCATTTGCTTTCATATGTTTCCTGCCACCCAAAAATGATACCCACATTATGCATACTCCTGATGTCTCATTCAGAAAATAATGAAAAACACACAGTAATATTTTTCCACTTACTGCTATTGGGCACCCCTCTCACGCATACATTGCCATAAAAGTTAAAAAATAAATAAATACAGGTGTATTATACTGCGGGCAGTGTGTATTGTTACCACTGCCCACAGACCTTTCTGGTTTTCTGCCAGAAAAGGTTAAGAATATTAAATCACAGTGATGAACTTCAACTTGGGGTTTTCAAACACTACATCCTACCAAACCACATCAATGATCACTTTAATGTTAAGAGCCTCAGCCTGCCATTTGCTTTCTTCCACTGACTGCCTCCCAAAATTGTCAGTATCCCATTTCCAAAGTGTGGAGCACTACCTTTTTACTCATAGTGGAAAAAATTGAGAAAATATGGGACAGAGGAACACTTACTGATTTCACTGAGTAAGTTCAAAGCATGCTTAATAACAATTTCTTCATACCTATTAAAAGGCTGTTTTGATGAGGTAATATCATTTAGCATTATTTCTAATAATGAGCAGCAAATTTGCTCAATGTGATCTGTGAGGTTTCCAGTAGAAGAACAATGTCTATTGTATCTCTTTTGATGAAGGTACAATAGCTGATTTTGTTATACAAGGCTGCATGGCAGTACTGACCCACTTGTCTCACTGTAGTTTACTCCTTGTAGTCATAACTCCATCACTGATGGCATCCTCAGCTGGATGAGGTTGGAGTAATCTAGGATGAATCCTTTAGTTATGCTTGTGGCTGTATTTACATTGCCAAGGGAGCATCTGCCACCTGCATCCATCTTTCTTGATTGAAAATTTGCTAATAAAATCAAAGATAAAATAACGCTTTCACTCGACCGAGGAGCGTTAAGCAGGAAATAAAATGGATTAAAAAGGAAATACAAAACAGTTGCGTGCTTTTTTAATTAGATTGTCTTCATGTGTCTCTTTACAGGTCTTTTGTAGACATTTGATTAAAAAAAAAAAAAGATTTATGTATTTTATTCCTGGGCTTTGTTGCACACTGTGGGGCAAAACTGGTAATGAGCATTAAACTGTAATGGCTCCCTACTAGGGATATATGTCTAGTCATAATATGTTACATATGAACATATGACATGCCATTTGAAGGGGGAATCAAGCCTGCTGTGCACATGTGATTAACATTGCATTCATAACATATTATATAAGACATAGTATGACATGGCAAGACATAACATGACATAACATATTATACAACACAACATCACACAGTCACACAGTAACATCACACAATCACACCATCACAGAATGTCATCACACAATCGCACAGTAAAATGTCATACAATCACACAATAAAACATCATGCAATCGCACAACAACATAACACAAACTAGTTGGCAGAAGGAAACTGTCAGTTGGTCTCGTTTGCCTGATTGTTGCAGATATCCTAAGATATCTGTTTCTTCAAGTCACATCGCTGTTGGAATCACAAGCTGATTAAAAAGCTTCATGTATAGCACCTTCTACTACTCATTTTGGTAATGGATTCCATGTGTCAGTCACCCCTATTTCTGCAAAAGTTATTACTTGAGCAACCTTTGGTGTTCACCATTTCTGTGACTGTTATCGACATGCAGTCATGATGATAACTACCAGCTTTCAGTGGCAGCTGTACCTGGTAGTTCTGTAGTGAAGGCTTTGTTCTCAGTTAGAATTTGTTAATTCTGCATGCATTAATTTACCTTCTTCATAGAGAAGTCTCTGTTTAAGTAAATTGTTCAGTATTGTACCTTGCTTTGCAGTAGAGTTTCATGAAGTTTCTTCTGAAAACAGTTTAATTTAAAGAGAAGCTATTGCATGAAAATTTAACAGTCTACGGAGTCCGGATAAGAACTTTAAGTGTACAGTAAATCTTTTGTCATATAATGATTTTGTTTACTGCCAGCATTAGAATACATTCAGTGTATATTAATGGGATCACTACATAATTTCGAAAGTTTGAAATACCGAATTTCAAACTTTTGAGATTATATAGCCAAAACCCCTAATTACCGAAAGACCAGAAGCGCGAATTTCAAAATCCCATTCATCGGGAGTTTGACATTCGCGCTTCTGGTGTTGCGATATGGTGGAAGATCAAGTATCTATGTTTAAATGTGTTGGTTTGAGCTTAGTGTGTAAGTGGGTGTTGTGACTGTGATGTGTGTGTGCGAGGGGAATGTAGGTGTGTGGTGGTGTTTTGTGTGTTTGTGTATGTAGTGCGACCTTGGAGTTAGAACATTTAAGTAGGGGGCACAGCCCCCCACATAGGGGTGCAGGGGGGCTTGCCCCCCTGCATGTCTGTAGTTTAGGTTTGTGTGTTTGTGTTCTGGTGTCAGTATGTGTATGTTGAGTGCAGTTTTCAGTAGTTTGAATTTCACGGTTTTGATGTTTCGGTATTTTAGTGTTTCGGGTATTTGGTCTCGGGATTTTGGGCGTCGCTAGTTTGGGTTTTTGGGATTTAGTAGTAGTTCCATATTAATATATGCTGCAACCAAATTACTGATTTAAATGTTATTCATCAACATGCTTGCATCACTTGGGGAGCATGAGGTGACTATATTCACCTCTCTGTGGTTTAAGTACTTCGGGTCTATATTAGAATATCTAAGTTTCGCAACTTCGAATGTTCCAATATCAACCCCTAGTCAGCGAAAGCTGAGAACATCGAACATGCAGAACAGCAAATTTTTTACTAGGAAAAAAATTAGCTGTTCCGAAACATACACACAACACAAGCACACCAAACAAACAGCAGTCCACACACATATACCTAAAATCTTACATCTAACCCTACACTAAACTGTACAAACACCACTAACTATCCACTTAACTTAACCCAAACCCTAACCCTAAGGTCCGTCAGTATCGCACACTCACCTCACCCGTGCCCTAACCCTAACTCACCTACCCTAACCCTCATGTCCACACAATCGCACACTTACCTGACCCTCGCCCTAACCCTAACCCGCCCTAACCCTCACGTCCACACAATCGCACACATACCTGACCCGCACCCTAACCCTAACTCACCTAACCTGCCCTAACCCTCACGTCCACCCAATCTCAGACGTACCTAACCTGCGCCCTAACCCTAACTCGCCTAACCCCACCCAATCGCACACTTACCTGAACCCGATCGTAACTTTCCACCACAATGCTGAAAATAGCAAAGTGACAGAAACGGACAACCGAATTCTTTCCCTAGGAAAGAATTTGGTTTTCTGTTTCGCTATTTTTAGCATTCGCCGAATAGGGGTCGATATTAGAACATTCGAAGTTGTGAAACTTCAATGTTCTAATATAGACCCATGTACTTCATTATATTTCATTATTTAAAACTGAAAAGTACCAGAGGAAAAAATACTTTGCATTTACTGCTTAAGCACTGTATTTTATATGGCTGTTATTATTTTGTATGTGTCTGTCTTTGTTTAAAATATTCCTTGTATTTGATGGATTTGTCTTCCTCTTAACTCATTCACTTCAGTGGAGCTCTGGAGGTTTGTACTCCTTAATTACAGTGATTGCATACTGAGCTTTTTGACAAAATCAAGTTATGGCCTCACATTTTGAATGTTCATATCTCTGGAGCCATAAGGGTTAGTAAAGAAATGTAAATTGCAAACTGATTAGTAGAAACATGTCCTTACAGCTACAGTATTCATAAGATTCTAAGTCTTAAATTCGATTTGATAAGTCATAATAAGCACAGTAAATATTGTGTAATATTTGTAAACAACTTACAATCTCAGTAACCACTTAAACTATACATATACTAACAGCAGCATTTTGTTTAACCATCTGAAAGCTCTCATATGAGGCTGAGTACTTACTTCTGTGTTACTTGGTTTTTGAGATCTTCCATTTTGTGAGCTGTGAACATTAAACCTTAGATATAACCTAGTTCTTCTGTAAAAAAAGAGAATGAATTACATTACTTTGCCATTTTTTTTGTTAAGGTCCTCAATTGATCACGTTAGAAAAAAGCTCTGAAAGGTACCTCAGAGCATATAGAACCTTATGACTTTTGGAGGCCTTGAGGCCCAAGATCCCCAACTTTATTCAGTTATTTCCTCCGCAGTTGATGTTCTTCATGTTTCACTGTTTCAGTCATTACATTTGGGGTAATCTGCTGGCAGGTTGCCCTCAGTCGGCCTGAATTCCAAAGTCTTGGGTCCTGCGTTGGTTGCTGTCTTCTCTTCCATGATGTCAGGTCATAAGGGGTATAAAACATGCAGCTGCCGCCATTTTCTCCAGTCTTTCTTGCCGCGCGGTGCCCGAAGCAGAAGCATTTCACAAGTGCCGGTCGGCTGACTACTGAAATATTCGAGTTTGAGTTTCAGAACCGAAGTCTTCACTAAAGCTAAGTACCCTGTTGGGGAAACTTTTTTCTTGCTTTTTACTGATATCAGAAAAAGTTAATAATTGTATTACTTGTGGAAAGCAAATACCTCATAAGAATTTCCATTTATACAGTATTCCTTGCCTAGGCCCTGATCACAACGTGCCTGGCTGTCAGTTTTGTGCTAGATTTAACCAATGCACTATTAAGCGTCGGTATATTTTTGCATCAAAGTATTTTGGAAACCGATTTAACTACCCAGAAATGTCGTCGGATAGTAATCCCTCTACCGGAGTACATAAAAAATGCAAAGAAAAGGACAGAGAAAGGCAGTCGAGATCCAAAACCGATGACGAAGCTTCTCCAAAGCCAGTCGCCGGTACTCAGTGAGGCACTTTCGCAGCCCCTGATACCAGCTACTTTCGAGTCGCAGGCCTCTACCGACACCCATGCCGCAAGATATTTGGGGTATTGGACCGACGGATATATCTCCCTCGGATGGGTCTGGAGCCGCTGAGCAGGCACCGGCTTCTGAGAGTATATTCAGACCTCAACATTTGTATATCAAACCGAAGAAAGCTGCAAAACCAAAGACAAAAGCAACTTCTAAAACTAAAAAAACAACGTATGAGCCAAGTGCAGAGGCCTCTATGCCTAAAAAACAGATGATCAAAATGGCTGAAGACCTTATTACCTTGATCAGGGGTACCCATCCCCCTCCTGATAAGAGGCTTAGGCAAGACACTGATTATGATTCTTGAGATCAGGTTTCTTTTTCTTCTGATTCCTCTTCTGATCAGGAATTATCTATACCTCCTTATGAGGATTCTGATGCTGAGGAGTCTATTCCATCTGCATCTGCTCCTGAGGATTATTCATTTGGAGAAACCTTGCATACTTTGAGGGAGCATTTTCACTGGGAGAGTCAAGACTTCTCAGAATCAAGAGAATCAGGGATTTCCTCCTTCCTCAGCACAGGCCTTTAGCCATTCCCCCTGTTTTAGATATTGTGGATGATGTGTTTTCGTAGTCAAGCTTGACCCGACTCCTTACGTCCAGCTCCCAGTAAGGCTGACAGATATTACAGGGTCCCTGACTCGCATAGATTTTTATTTAGAAACCCTGCTGCTGATCCTGAAACTATTTCACAGGGTCCAAAGGGAGTTAAGGCCTCAACAGCAAAAAATCCTACCCCCTCTGACAGAGATTCAAGGGCACTGGACAGATGGGGAAACAAGGTTTATACGTCTCCAACCTTGGCAATCAGGGCCTTAAACTGTTAATTTCATATGCTTAAGTATCAACAACATATTATGGGATTGCTGAAACAGAAAATGATGCTGATTTCAGAATGTGCAGAAAATAAAGAATTGCAGGAATTAGTGCATGCAGCTGAACAAGTTGGAAAGCATACTTTTCAATGTGGTTTTGATTCCTTAGAGGCCTCCTGCAGGGCCGCAGTTACTGGATCTGTGATTAGGAGGCATGCCTGGTTAAAGGAACAGAATTTGCCTGATCATGTTAAAGCTAAATTGCTAGATGCACCTTTACAGCATGATTCTCTGTTTGGTATTAAGGCAGAAGAGGTTTTAAACAAAATGGAAGATAAAGCTAAGTCTATGCAAACTGTTAAAGACTTACAAGTGCAGCCACCAAGATTCAGTAGACATTGGCCTACAAAAAACTGGTCCTTTCTTGTGTCAGACAGAGCTCAAAGGGGAAAATCCAGACGCCCTAAGGGTTCCAGATACCAGGCACAAGATTCATGCAGGTCAAAGCAATGGGGCGCTTCCACCTCCAAATCAGGAGGAGATAAAGCGCAAACCTACAGAAAGCAATCCAAATGACTTCCCTCTGCTTACACCAAGCACTTATCTTTTGGCAACTCCCATTGGGGGGAAATTAGCACTTTTTGCTCAAAATTGGCAGTAAATAACCCAGGACAAGTGGGTACTAAACATCGTATCACAGGGATACAGATTTCATTTCCACACTCTGCCAATGGCAAATGGTTGGCCAGATCTGCCAAAACCTCAATGGGGCAGAGGCACATAATCAGGTTACATCCCTCATGGATATGGGGGCCATGCATACAGTACCAGAACAGGAAATAGGAGAAGGTTTTTACTCAAGACTGTTCTTGGTACCCAGAAAGGACAAGGCCTGGCGGTCAATACTGGAATTATCGATTTTGAACACATACCTGGACATTCCAAAATTCAAATTGCTGACTTTGCAGCAGCTTCTGTCCATGTTGGGCAAAAATGCTTGGCTGGTGACTAAGAGGCGAACCTGCATGTCCCAATAAGACAATCGTGCAGAAGATACCTCAGATTCAAGGCTGGCTTAATGCATTACCAGTTCTCTGCACTGCCCTTTGGCTTATCTACTGCGCCCAGGGTCTTTACAAAGTGCCTGGCACCAGTAATTGCATTTTGCAGGCAAAAAAGTATACAAATATATCCTTACTTGGACGACTGTCTCATTCAAGCAGAGAACAAGGACACTCTTCTTCTCCACCTGGCATTTGTGAAAAGGATTCTAACATGCCTAGGGTACACAATAAATGAAAAGAAATCACAACTGGTACCCTCTCAAAAGATAACATTCCTGGGTGCAACCTTGAATACAACTGCCCAGATGGCTTACCTCACTCCAGACAAACAAAGGCAACTGACTACTTACTTCAAACTGATGGCAACCAAAACCCAGTTATCTGCAAGACATATTCCGCAGGTTGTAGGCTTCATGGCATCCTGCATCCTACTGATTCCATATGCAAGACTGCATATGAGGAAACTTCAATGGTACCTAAAAAGTTTATGGAGTCAACATTCTCAGTCTGGAAGCAATGATTCCTCTCATTCCCTGCCTACAACAGGAGTTTCTATGGTGGGCAAAAGCATGTCACCAAAACATGGGACAGGCCTTCACTCTCCCCCCTGCCAGCCAAACCTTAACAACAGACTCATTGGATTATGCCTGGGGGGCCACATGGCAGGAAGATGCATTCAGGGCATATGGACCCCAAAACAAATGCATCTACATATCAACCAGAAAGAGATGCTAGCTGTTCAAAATGCCCTAACAGCCTTCAAGGACTTACTTCATTCAGGACAACTACTGATAAAGATGGACAACACCACAGTCATGTGGTATATAAACAAACAAGGGGGCACACACTCATACCCCCTTTGCAGATTAGACATGGCACTGTGGGACACAGCTTTGACCTACCAAATACATCTTCAAGCTCAGTTCCTGCCAGGAAAACAAAATACACTGGCAGATGATTTAAGCAGAAACATTATGGATCCTCACGAGTGGAAACTAAATCCACAAGTCTTCAGCATGATAACAGAGAAATGGGGGAGCCCAGACATAGATCCATTTGCCTCTTCTCAAAATTATCAATTGAAAAGATTCTACACAAGGACTTATCACAGACAAGCATGGAAAGTGGTCGCCCTATCCTTCAGGTGGAAAAACCTATCAGTTTACGCCTTTCCTCCTCTGCCTCTTCTCCCCAAGGTCCTCCTAAAAGTCAGACAAGAGAAACCAAAGATGATACTAATTGCCCCAGACTGGCCCCACCAGTACTGGTACCCAGTCCTAAGGAACTTGTCTCAATACCCAGCTTGGACCTTACCTCAAAGACATCAACTACTGTCCCAGCAAAACAATCCAATCCTGCACAATCAACTACAGACACTGAACCTGTCAGCATGGCTGATCATGTAGTTATACAAACAACACCTCTCAGTAAAGCTGTGATGGATGTCATTTTGGAAGCCAGAAGGCCTAGTACTAGAAAATCTTATGCTGACAAATGGAAGAAATTCTGTGCTTGGAATCCAGCACAAGGAACTGATACAGCAGAACCAAATATTCCTCAAATATTACAATACTTAACTGAGATGCTTGACAAAGGCCTATCTTTCTCATCGATTAAAATCCATGCCTCTGCCATTTCGGCTCATTACAATACAGAGCCACCATTTTTTTCTCATCCTTTACTAAAGCAGTATCTTAGAGGAGCCAAAAATTTAAGGCCTCCTAGAAGATCACCATTACCTGCATGGGACCTCAATTATGTGTTGGAAAAGCTCACCCTGCATCCATTTGAACCAGCTGCTACTGCTGATATAAAGTTCTTATCCTGGAAAACAGCTCTGCTACTAGCAATTACTTCAGCAAGAAGAGTGTCAGAGCTACAGGCCCTCATGGCTGTAGAGCCTTTTATTATATTTTACCCAGACAGAGTGTCTCTGAGGACAAATCCTACTTTTATGCCTAAGGTGGTTCCAGTGTGGCTCTTAACCAAACAATTCATCTGCCAACCTTTTATCCAAATCCACAGAACAAGGGGGAGAGAATTCTGCATTCCTTGGACATACACAGGCAGCTAAGATTCTACTTGAGCAGGACTAAAGCTCTAAGAAAAACTGAGCAATTGCTAGAGTCATATGCTGCAGGATCAGAAGGAAAGGCTATTACAAAGCAGACAATTTCAAAGTGGATAAGCCACTGCATCCGTTTCTGCTGCTTACACCATGGTAAACCTGTGCCCAAGGTCATTAGGTCTCATTCCACCAGAGCTGCAGCTACTTCAGCAGCCTTTCTCAGAGGAGTACCAACCAAAGATATTCTAGAGGCTGCAACTTGGAGTTCTGTTCACACCTTTACAAAGCATTATCATTTGCCTCTCTACTCTAAGTCCAGGGCAGGCTTTGCCACTGCAGTGCTGCAGGGCCTTATAGTCGCACCTAATACTGTTTAGCTCCAGCCTCCCAACCATAGCTTTAGGATTCTACCCAAATGTAATGACTGCAGCAGTGAAACACGAAGAACATAGTACAGTTGTGTACACTTACCATAAATGTATATGTTCGAGTGTATTCACTGTTGCAGTCCAGGGCACCTGACATCGGGGGCAAGAAAAACAAAAGAAAATGGTGTCGGCTGCATATTTTATACCCCTGATGTCATGGAAGAGAAGACAGCAACCGACGCAGGACCCAAGAGTTTGGAATTCAGGCCGACTGAGGGCAACCTGGCAGCATATTACCCAAAATGTAATGACTGCAACAGTGAATACACTTGAACATCTACATTTATGGTAAGTGTTCACAACTGTACTTTACCATGTAGTCTTGGCCAGTTAGGGTGTGTGTTGAAAGGATGCAGGAAAAAGCTGAAGAATAAAACCGCATTTTTTTTCTTTGTTATAATTTCCATACAGGCCATCATTTAGATGCAGAGGTTGAAAAAAGCTCTAAAATGCATCTCAGAGCATATAGAATGTCGTGGCTCCTGGGGTCTGCGATTCTGCAGATCTCTGGCTTGATGTAGCTATTTCCTCCACGGTTATTACAGTGCAGTATTGGCCTTTTAGAATGTTTTTAAAGGATACAGTAAAGCAGACTGCAAAAAGCGGAAGATAAGACAAAATGTGAGAAAATAAGAAGTAATCTGGAGAGGGGAGGGGAACTGGGGGTGCAGCAAGGAGGGAACAGTGGACAGTGGGGGCACCATAGAGCCTTTTGTCTACGACTTAGTTTCATCTGAGGCCAGCCTTGCCATCTAGTGTTTTACTTCCTGAGGCTGTTTCTTGTTGAGGCTAATAAGATGTTACAAAGCATACATACCATTTAAAGTAGAACTCTTTTTCCATATAGTTATTTAGGGTGAGTTCAGTAAATCTTTATGAGAAGAACAGAGGTAAGTTATACTGTATGTTTTGGACAGTCAAGCATTGCAGCTGTAGAAAATAACATTATGAAAAATTATAAGTAGTATTTTATTTGTAGTACCAGCTGTATGAAATGGCAGCTATCGGTCACAGATGAGTATACAGAGCTGTTTTCATTTCCTGACAATGTACAACACCTAACACCTAACAATGGGGGGGGGGGTCAGGAAATTGGCAAGAACTATAACTCTGAATACTTGTCAGAACCCTGCATTTCACCTACTTCATGTTGGAGTTTTAAATCAAACGTGAAAATATTTTATCAGCATACACTTAGTACAAATTGAAGTAATTCAGTTAAAAAACTGATGTTCATCGTGTTTCACTGTTGCAGTCATTACACTTGGGTTATCCTGCTGGCAGGCGACCTGCAGTCGGCCCGAGTCCCAAAGTCTTGGTCCGGCGTCGGTTGCTGTCACTTCTTCCCTGATGTCAGTGCGCCAGGGGTATAAAAGTTGCAACTGACGCCATTTTCTTCAGTCTTTCTTGCTGCGCGGTACCCGAAGCAAAAGCAGTTTGCAAGTGCCGGTCGCCCGACTCCTGAGATTTTCAAAATTGAATTTCAGAACCGAAGTCTTTAGTAAAGCTAAGTACCCTGTTGGGGAAACGTTTTCTTGCTCCAGACCGATGTCAGCAAAAGTTAATAATTGTATTTCTTGTGGGAAGCAAATACCTCATAAGGACTTTCACTCTTACTGTATTCCTTGCATAGGCCCTGACCACGACGTTACTAGTTGTCGGTTTTGTGCTAGATTCAATAAACGCACTACTAATGCTTTGCATTATTTTGGACGAAGATTTAATTATATAATGCTGTCGGAACAACCGACGACCGGAATTTATAAAAAACGCAAAGACAAAGAAAAAGACAAGCATCCGAGGTCCAAAACCCACGATGAAGCCTCTTGTAGGCCAGTCGAACCAGTTCTCAGTGAGGCTCTTTCACAGCCCCTGACACCCGCTACCTCAGAGCCACAGGCTGTAACCAACAGCCACGTGGAGACTCCGAGGCCTGTGGAAACTCAAGGTATTGGGCCTATGGAAACTATACCTTCGTATGGGTCCGGAGCCGCTGAGCAGGCACCAGCTTCTGAGGGTGTTTTCAGACCTTCACAGCTTACAATTAAGGCTACTACTGCATCAAAGGCAAAGTCAAAAACTCCATTAAAGACAAGGAAACAAGTGCAACATTCTCCAGAACAGTCATTCAAGCCAAAGAAACAGATGCTTAAAATGGCCAAAGACCTTATTACTTTAATCAGGGGCTCCCATCCCTCTCCTGACAAAAGGCCTAGGCAAGACACTGATTATGATTCCTCTAATCAGGTTTCCATTTCCTCTTATTCCTCTTCTGATCAGGGATAGCTACGCTGGTGGTGCTGCGGTAGCGTTGTCTCCTCACAGAAAGACGTTGTCCTGTTCGATTCTCAGCTAAATTGTCTTCTGTGTGGAGACATGCGTGAATGGGCGTACCTTCGTTGAAGGTTGTACGTTAGGGCTGGCAACTCTGTATGTAAAAATCTACTGCCAATCATTAGCGGACCGGAGTTCCACTGTGGTGATCTCTAACCAGGAAAAGCCGAAAGATACAACAACCTCTTATGATCAGGGATATTCTCTCCCTCCCTATGAGGACTCTGATGCAGAAGAGTCCATTCCTTCTGCCTCACCGCCTGAGGATTATTCTTTTGGGGAAACCCTGCACACCATGAGGGAGCATTTCCATTGGGAGAGACAGGATTATTCAGAATCCAAGAAAAGGCTCAGAGATTTCCTTTTATTGCCACAGCACAGGCCCCTGGCTATCCCCTCTGTGCTTGATATTGTAGATGATGTTTTTACTGAATCCAGTCTGTCTCCAGATTCCCCTGCACTAGTAAAGCCAGACAGGTACTACAGAGTCCCTGACTCTCATAAATTTTTACAAATACCCCACTGCAGACCCAGAAGCAATTTCTCAGGGTCCTAAAGGGGTTAAGGCTTCCACTGCCAAAAATCCTGTCCCCTCAGATAGGGGATTCTAGAGCTCTGGACAGATGGGGGAAAAAGTTTACACTTCTTCCACTTTAGCTGTAAGAGCTTTAAACTATCAATTTTTTGCTTAAATATCAACAGTACCTCATGTCATTGTTAAAGCAGAAAATGGTTACAAATACAGAAAGTCCTGACAGTAAAGAAATGTAGGATTTATTGCATGCAGTTGAACAAGTGGGAAAGCATACTCTGCAATGTGGCTTTGATTCATTAGAGGCTTCTTGTAGAGCCGCAGTTACAGGCTCTGTTATTTGAAGGCATGCTTGGTTGAAAGAACAAAGTTTACCTGACCATGTTAAAGTAAAATTATTGGATGCTCCATTACAGCATGATACTTTGTTTGGTGTTAAGGCAGAAGAGGTGTTAAAGAAAATGGAGGATAAAGCAAAGTCAATGCAAAAGGTGAAAGATTTCTTACAGGTACAACCTCCTAGATTTAGCAGAAATTGGCCTTCAAAAAATTGGTCCTTTCCAGTGTCAGACAGGCCACAAAGAGGCAGATACAGATGCCCAAGAGGCAGATCTCAGCCCCAAGGCTGCTACAGGCCTAAACAATGGGGTGCTTCAACCCCCAAAGGAGAAGAAAAATCACAACCTCATAGGAAACAGTCACAATGACTTCCCTCTGCAAATGTCAAGCGCTTACCTGTTGACAGCACCCCTAGGGGGGAAGCTAGCACATTTTTCAAAAAATTGGCACATGATCACCCAGGACCAATGGGTGCTGAATATTGTTTCTCAGGGTTACAGGTTCCACTTCCACATGCTTCCCAAACTAAAACGTATGCCAGACCTGCCACAAAATCAATGGGCAGAGGCACAAAAACAGAATGCTGCTCTTATGGACATGGGAGCTATTCAAAAAGTTCCACAAGAAGAACAGGGACAAGGATTTTACTCAAAACATTTCTTAGTACCCAGAAAAGACAAAGCCTGGAGACCAATACTGGACCTGTCAATCCTAAATACTTTCCTGGATGTTCCAAAATTCAAAATGTTAACACTGCAACAACTTCTGCCCATGCTGGGCAAGGAAGCTTGGCTAGTTACTTTGGATCTCAAGGAGGCATACCTGCATGTCCCAATCAGACAATTGTGCAGAAGATACCTCAGATTCATAGCAGGCTCAATACATTACCAATTCTCTGCACTGCCCTTTGGCTTATCTACTGCGCCCAGGGTCTTCACAAAATGCCTGGCACCAGTAATTGCATTTTGCAGGCAAAAAGGAATTCAAATATATAACCAAGAAAAACGCTGGAAGCCCCCAATGAAGGAACGTGTCCAAAAAATGTGAAAGAATCCAAGTAGAATAAAATTGACCAAGTTTTAATAGCTCCACGTAATCACATACACATTGCACATAAACGCTTTCAGTGAAACAACTGCGTTTTCGTAAAAACTTCATCAGACAAAGCAAAACCAGTAAAAACAATTTAAATAGTTAATTCAAATGAAACTTCTGATTCTCCATTGGTTCATATGTTAATTAAATAATTGATTCACAAATGAAAACATTTGTGGAGTGCCAACATTGTCATGTCTTGGTGGGAGCATAGTTTTGTACTCAATAGTAGATACCATGATTGCTGGATTTTATACAAACGTTTTTTAGATGACATTTGTATATTCTGGACAGCAGGGGAAGACAAATTCTTGGAATTTTTGTCATATATTAAAAATACTACTAGTTTTTTGGATTTTACTTACCAAGTGGATCATGATACATTCAATTATTTGGATGTTAATATTTCCAAATTAAATGGTAGATTTTCTTCTAGGGTATATAGGAAACCGACATTTTCCAATTCTTACCTGCATTTTCATAGTGGTCACCCTTTTTTTCAAAAGAAAAACTTAATCAAAGGGCAACTTGTCAGAATAAGTCGGATGACATCAGAAGACCACGAATTTTTATTAGAATGTGATCATGTATGTAATATGTTTGCTGACAGGGGTTACCCACTACCACTGTTGAATGAAATTAAACAGGAAGTTATCAAAGGCAGGGTAGATAGATTTCTTCCCATACTGGGACAGGATATTTCTATCACACCTGGTACCTTATCAAATACTGTCAACAACAGACATGATATTTTTGTTTTGGACTATAACGGAGATTCAAGTGTCATCAAGAATGTAGTTGGCAGGGAATGGAAAAAATTCCTTGAATTTACAGATTTAGAACCTTTACGGGATATTCCCTTAATATTTACCTACAGAAGGGACTCAAATTTCAAAAATATTTTTGAGAACAAAACTAGAAATAGATGTCGAGTAAGGGTAGGCACCTTTAAATGTGGGTCTTGTTCCCAGTGCTGTTATTTGTTTAATGGATCCAAGTTGGATTTGACTAGTAGACACAGAATATTGCATAGTAACTGTTTTGCCAACTGTCATACTCATGGATTAGTGTATATTGCCTTATGTAAATCATGTTGTTCCTTTTATGTCGGCAAGACTGAAAGGAAATTGAAAGCACGCATCTACGAACATTACTATGAAATCAGTAAACAAAATCATACAAATGCATTATATCGTCACAAAATTACTTGTCAAGAAACTACATATTTATTTTTTGTTTTAGAAGTAGTTGAACAAGGATATCAGGGGGGTATGTGGGAGACTCGGTTAGAGTACCGAGAACTCTTTTGGCAAATTACCTTGGATGCAACTACTCCCCCTGGACTAAATGATGCCATTTCCATCAAACCAGTGTTAAAACTAAGGCAAGCCAAGTTATAAATTATTTGATAAATTCATTACTGTTTTTATACATATTTATTATATTTTATTATTAATTTTCATATATATAAATTCCACATATACATACTCATACATTTTTAAATATATATATATTATATACATTTTTTATATCAATATATTAAAAATACACATATATATTCAAGCATTATTTTATATAGTCACACATTTTACATACTATACACAAAGTATATTGCTTTAAAGAAATGTTTTCATTTGTGAATCAATTATTTAATTAACATATGAACCAATGGAGAATCAGAAGTTTCATTTGAATTAACTATTTAAATTGTTTTTACTGGTTTTGCTTTGTCTGATGAAGTTTTTACGAAAACGCAGTTATTTCACTGAAAGCGTTTATGTGCAATGTGTATGTGATTACGTGGAGCTATTAAAACTTGGTCAATTTTATTCTACTTGGATTCTTTCACATTTTTTGGACACGTTCCTTCATTGGGGGCTTCCAGCGTTTTTCTTGGTTATTGGTTTTATTTGCTGGCATCTTTTCAGATTTCGAATTCAAATATATCCCTACTTGCACGACTGCCTTATTCAAGCAGAGAGCAAGGACATTCTTCTAAAGCACCTGGCGTTTGTAAAAAGATTGCTAATTTGCCTAGGGTACACAGTAAACAAAAAAAAATCAAAACTAGTGCCCTCTCAAGAGATAATATTCCTGGGTGCAAGCTTAAATACAACTGCCCAGATGGCTTATCTCTCACCAGACAAACAAAGGCAACTGACTCATTACTTTCAAATGATGGAAGCAAAGACCCAGCTCCCTGCAAGAAAAGTTTTGCAGGCCCTGGGCTTCATGGCATCCTGCATTCTACTAATTCCATATGCAAAACTGCATATGAGGGAACTACAATGGTATCTAAAAAGTGTTTGGACTCAGCATTGCCACAGCTTAGAGACAGTCATAACCTTGATTCCCTGCCTACAACAGGAGTTTCGATGGTGGTCCCAGGCCTGTCACCACAACAAGGGACAGCCTTTCACCTTACCTACAGCCAGGCAGACAATAACAACGGATGCTTTGGATTATGCCTCGGGAACACATATCGCAGGAAAATGTATTCAGGGCACATGGTCCAAGGAACAAATGCATCTTCACATCAATTAAAAAGAGATGCTAGCTGTACAGAATACCCTGACAGTCTTCAAGGACCTAATACATCCAGGACAGCTATTAATAAACAGACAATACCACAGTTATGTGGTACATAAACAAGCAAGGGGGCACACATTCCTACCCCCTATGCAGACAAGCCATGACTTTGTGGAACACAGCACTGACCTACCAAGTACATCTGCAAACACAATTCCTGCCAGGAACAAAAAATACACTGGCAGACGAACTAAGCAGAAATCTCATGGATCCTCACGAATGGAAACTAAATCCACAAGTGTTCAGCATGATAACAAGGGAATGGGGACGCCCAGACATAGATCTTTTTGTCTCCCCTCACAATTGCCAAATACAGAACTATTGCACAAGAACTTATCACTCTCAAGCATGGAAAGTGGATACTCTATCATTCAGCTGGAAAGGCCTGACAGCCTATGCCTTCCCTCCGATGCCTCTTCTCACCAAGGTGCTACTAAAAGTCAGACAAGAAAAGCCAGAAATGATCCTGATTTCACCAGACTGGCCACGCCAGCACTGGTACCCAATCCTAAAGAGTTTGTCCCAAGGCCCACCTTGGCCTCTACCTCAAATCCCTCATCTTCTGACACAACAAAACAATCAGATTCTACACAGTCAACTCAGAACCTTAAACCTGGCAGCATGGCAGATAATGTAGCCACTCAAGACTGCACCTCTCTCTAAAGCTGTTACGGATGTTATTTTGGAAGCCAGGAGGCCCAGCACTAGGAAATCTAATGCAGAAAAATGGAAGAGCTTCTGTTCTTGGAACCAGGCACAAGGACTTGAACCACTTGTCCGTAATATACCTCAGATTTTGCAATACCTAACTGAGATGTTGGACAAAGGCCTATCCTTTTCATCTATTAAGATCCATGCCTCTGCCATTTCAGCTCATTACAATACGGATCCTCCTATTTTTTCACATCCTCTACTATGACAGTACCTCAGAGGGGAAAAAAATATCAGGCCCCCAAGGAGAGCACCAGTACCTACTTGGGACCTCAATTTTGTTTTAGAAAAACTAACACTGCCTCCTTTTGAACCAGCCAGCACAGCTGATCTAAAATTCTTGTGATGGAAAACTGCTCTGCTCCTAGCAATTACTTCAGCAAGAAGAGTCTCAGAGTTACAGGCATTGATGGCTGTGGAACCTTTCCTCATTTTTCATCAGGACAGGGTTTTGTTTAGGACAAACCCAACATTCATGCCAAAAGTGGTCTCCAATGTGGCCTTAAACCAAACCATTAATTTACCTACTTTCTACCCAAATCCCCAGAGTAAAGGGGAAAAACTTCTGCACTCTTTGGATATACACAGGCAGCTATGATTCTACTTGGACAAAACAAAAGCTTTCAGAAAAACTGAGCAACTGTTTGTAGCATATGCTGCAGGTTCACAAGGAAAGCCTATTACAAAGCAGACAATCTCCAAATGGATAGGACACTGCATCCACTTCTGTTATGCACAAAATGGCAAATCAGTGCCTAAGGGCATTAGGACTCATTCTACCAGAACAGCAGCCACTTCAGCAGCTTTCCTCAGAGGAGTACCAACCAAAGACATTTTAGAAGCTGCAACCTGGAGCTCAGTGCACACTTTCACCAAGCACTACCACCTACCTCTCTACTCTAAATCCAGAGCAGGCTTTGCATCTGCAGTTCTGCAGGGCTTGTTAGCCTCACCAAATCCAATTTAGACCCAGCCACCCAACCTCAGCTTTGGGATTCTACCCAAGTGTAATGACTGCAACAGTGAAACATGATGAACATAGTACAGTTGTGTACCTACCATAAATGTAGATGTTCGAGTGTATTCACTGTTGCAGTCCAGGTTACCCACCCACCATCCCCCTTTTCTTTGCTGGGACTTTCTGTATTTCTCATCTCTATACAACCTATGTGGTGTATTTGCTTGTAGATGAAGGAAATGTTTATAGTAATATATGCATGTTTTTTTGGCATATTTTTATCTTTACAGCCTTCCTATCTGGGGGCACCTGACATCTGGGGCAAGAAAAACTGAAGAAAATGGAGTCGGTTGCAACTTTTATACCCCTGGCGCACTGACGACAGGGAAGAAGCGACAGCAACCGACGCCGGACCAAGACTTTGGAACTCGGGCTGACTGCGGGTCGCCTGCCAGCAGGATAACCTAAGTGTAATGACTGCAACAGTGAATACACTCTAACATCTACATTTATGGTAGGTACACAACTGTACTTTTCTACTGTCAGTCTGAGAACATAGAACTAGCATCACCACTGTAACTAAATGTAGGAAAGAGTTTTAAAAATCGCACTTCATTTATTACATCTATTATGTCATATGATGGAAACACAAACTGCATTGTGGGAACAGGAGGACTACACCAAAATCGATAAATAGAAATAAAAAAATGAAAATAAATCACAACAATATGGTAGTCTCCATAGTAGCTATTAGGAGTATAACAAATTAAGCAGAACAACAAACATAAAAAGTGTTTTTGATACATTGGTGTAGCACAGAATATCAGGATGTGTGAAAAATACATGCTTTATCAAGTTCTGGGTGTAGCTTTACCTTTAAGCATTTTACAGTCTGGATCCATCCATAGGAACGTGTGCTATTTACTTCTCTTCTTAAAATGCATTACGAATCTATCATAGTAATTTCTTTGAGAGGAAGCGAAGCTGGGAAGTAATTTCTCCTTTCAACTCGTGTGCAAATTTAAAGAATTATGTATAGTGCTGATATGTAGAATTCTTTGCTTCTGCATTATTGCATCACTCTTCCTGCAAGTAGTAAAACTCTGATATAGAGATGTTACATTTATATTTGCTTCCTGTCACTGTTTACTTTCCAGAACCAATTTTCTGTCAGCTGTGTGTTCAGGCACTACCACGACTGGAACTTGGGAGAACAAAGTAATATATCTGAAGTAGTTTACTTCATTTGGTATTCAACCTGTGGGAATATGGATCTGTATTGGATCCGATCCGGCAAATATTACTAGCATCAGCTCCGAACTCCAGACTCCTCCCATTACCCATAGTACACCTCCACTGCCTTCTATCCCGAGAACATGTTTGCGGTGATTTGTAAAACATCGTGTCTCTAGAGCTCCAGCTAGCAGGGTGATTCTGATTGTAAGTTTTTCTAAATGTTCTGTTACTTTTAGCCGTTTCAGGTTAGTATAAGTACCCTTTCTCCCCTCCCATCGCTTTGGCGTCAAGTGTAGGTTTGTAGTTAGTTTAGAGTAGTTTGTCTGTGGTGCTCCTCCCATCTAGTGTGGTGAGTGGGTGTGTTATTAGTCTAAAGAAAGAAAGTTTTTGGTCTGTCTTTCTTTTTTTAAGGCTTCTTGTTTGATAGTGTGGCTGAAAAGCTTATCTTTAAGCGCTGCACAGTGTGTGGCCATAAGCTCTCCCCAGCGGATGGCCACACTCTGTGTGTGTTGTGCTTAGGTGTGGCCCACCTTAATGTGGAATGCTCCATTTCTGCGGGGTTTAATCCCCAAGCTTTGAAGGATAGAAAGGCCAAGTTGGCCCTCAAAGGTCTTCTGCTTGCCACTAATCCTCCTTCCTCTTCTTCGGCTTCAGTCACAATGGCTGCCTCTCCCACTTCTCTCCCTCTGGCTTCCCTTCCCTCCCAGGCTGGGACTCAAACTCCTGCATCTAAGCCTGTGGTAGCAGAGCAGAGGAGAGGTAGAGAGTGGGAGAGAGTCAAAGATTAAGGAAAAGAGGAAGAGGTCCCTGGACCACTCGTCCCCAAGCAAGTCTGCATGGACCCGTGACTCCCCTCAGCTCCTGTCTCTGAGGTTCTCCCCAGAGCCAGGGGAGGCGCATTCAGTCTCCTGGGCCTCGGTTCCTTGACCAGCCAGGTCGGAGTCAGTGGCCTCATCTCGGTCGACCCACTTTTTATCGAACATGGATTTGGATAAGATGATATGGCACTTTATCCATACACAGATCCAGATGGGGGTCTTGCCAGCACCCCCTCCCTCAGGAGGAGTGAGCTCACTTCCTTTTTTCAGCCCATTTCTCCTTTCCCGATCCGACCTTCAGCAGTTCTCATTTCCGAGGTTGGCCTTGGTCAGGGGGTCAGCGCCGATGGTCCTTGCCTCCTCGACGTTGACAGCTGCCTGGAGCATCTCGGATCCAACCAGTTTGGATCTGAGCCGCTCTTAGAGACAGAGCCTGGGTGTTGGATCTGAGGGAGTGGAACGTTTTCCATCGGCTCTGACGTTGTCGGGCCAGGTTCCCTCCCTCGGAGCTCCATCCACTTTGGGTCCAGCTCCGATTCTCGCATTGGATCCGGGGAGACCAGCCTCCTTATTAGCTTCCCAGGAGGTCTGCTCTCCTTCGGCATTTGAAGTGGTAGAACGGGTCCTCTGCATCGGATCGAAGCCCCTGACTGCCCCCTCGGTCTCCGCCCAGACCCCCATGGCACCCAGACCCCCACGGCCCCCGTTGTCTTACCAGAGGGACAGCCTGTGCCCGAAGAGCCCCAGACAGTTCCCCCAGAGGAACAGATGGCTTGCAAGCACTCCCCGGAGAGCCTCACAAGAGATGTGCCTCGCAAGCATACGTGCAAGAGGAGGCTTTTAGACAACCCCGAGTCCCTAACCAAGGGCACAGATTTAGGTGATGGGGAGGGCTCCCCAAGATTACCTTCCAGCGATGTTTCCTTTGGAGACATCATGGAGGTCCTGCACCCACGGGGAGGTTTGTCTGACTCCAAGCCCTCCTCTGATGAGTCTGTGTTTCTGGAGGCTATCGGCATGGGTCCGTCTATGTCCTGGGTGTCCCCTCCAGTGGATCCTTTAGTAGATTTGATCACCTTGCGGGTGTGGAAGGAACCACATACCATGGAGCTGATCCCCAAGTGCCCTGAAAAGGTTCTGAGTCCCCCTATTGACAGGCATTCCTGGAATAAGGGCTCCCCAGTGGACAGCAGGTAGCAGCAGCCACAGACAAGGAACTAACTCAGGAAAGTTCCTCGGTCCACCCTCCTGACCGAGAGTCATGGATGATGGACTGCCTAGGGAAGTGGGTGTATGCTTCAGCTACCTTTTCAATAAGGGTGCTGAACTACGTGGCCCATGTCACGAAACTCCCAACGCAACCTAGTGAAGGAGCTGGAGGAGTCTCCACCCAAGTCCATGTTGCAGGAGGACAAGGCTTTGTTCTCCACGAAAATGGCCACTGTGAGAGCAGTATCAACTATGTCCATGCGACTCCTCTCCCATGCTATGAAAGGAGCAGCTAGGTTGGCTGGGTCTGGCGTGTCCATGAGGCACAACGCCTGGCTCAGGTTGTGCCAGTTCACTGAACCCTTTAAGGCATCCTTTGCCAATGCCCCTTATGATGGCTCGACTCTTCGCTAAGACCGTCAAGGAGACACTAGTCTAGAGTGAGAAGGATGGGAAGACACCGTCTGCCATCGGGATCTGCTTCTCTAACCCTCAAAGGTCCTTTTCCCGGAACCAGAGAGGGCAAAAGAAGATGTGGTTCCGGAAGTCTTAGTATTCCTGGGACACTCAGGGCTCTTTTTCCCCTAGAGGCAGAGAGGGACATAATGGACACCTGCCCAGAGACCGAGGGGGTCCGCGAAACTTCGGGTCTCGAGAACCATTCTCGGACAGACCTGGGCAGCAACCCTGAGGGGTTGCCCGGCTGCTCTACTCTAGAGGCAGTCGGGGGATGATTGTCCTTGCACCCAGTGGCATGGGAGTCCATAACAATGGACCGATGGGTGCTTCAAATCATATCCAGAGGATATTCTATCCCCTTTGTGGGTTCCCCCATACCTCCCAAACACCTCCCGGATGTTCCACCCATGCAAAGGGAGGCAGCAGCACAGGAAATTTCCAAGCTGCTAGGAAAACGAGCCATCAAAATCGTCCCCCCAGATCAGTCTGGATCAGGCTTCTGCTCCAGGTTCTTTTTGGTGCCAAAGAAAATGGGGGACTTGAGGCCCATCCTGGACCTCTCTATCCTGAACCTGTCAGTTGCCAAAGAAAAGTTCCGGATGGTCATACTACAATCCATCATGCCGTAGCTGCAAGAGAGCGACTGGATGTGCTTGTTAGATCTCCAGGATGGTTACTATCACGAAAATGCACAGAAGCTCCAGGAGGTTCCTCCACTTCCGGCTAAGGGCCAATCATTATCAATTTTGAGCCCTACCCTTTGGACTCACCACAGCCCCCAGGGTATTTACCAAAGTGATGGCAGTTACAGCGGCTCACATGGGGCTTCAGGGGATTCAGGTCTATCTGTATCTGGACGATTAGCTCTTCACTGCTCCCACCAGGCGTCTACTTTCCCTAACCAGGGATTACTTTCTGACACTTGCTTTGAGTTTGAGTATCACAATCAACACAGTCAAGTCTCTACTAGAGTCTGTACAAGTGATAGATTACATTGGTGCCAGGACAGACGCACTACAGTGCAAAGTGTTCCTGTCCTCTGAGAGAGTTCAAAACCCTCAGGATGCAAGTCTCCCTAATTTACCATTCTCACCTCCTGACAATGGAATCAGTGTTGAGGGCCCTAGGCTCGATGGCGGCAACCATAGCTCTCCTTCCATGTGCTCGGCTACACATGTGGATTCTTCAGTAGATCCTAGTGGTTCACTGGTTCCTGTTGGATTTACCACTAACCTATCCTATCCACCTGAGTCAAGTGTGTCTGTTGTCCCTCATATGGTGGATGAGCTCTCCGGACATTTTAAAGGGATGATCCTTTGTTCTACCCCCCCCCACCCAAACCACAGTGACCACTGATGCCTCCCAACTCGGGTGGGGGGCATTGTTCGGGCAATACAGTCCAGGGCCTGAGGTCCCCCTTAGAGACCAGCTTGCATGTCAATGTCCTAGAGATGATGGCGGTCCTTCTAGTGTTGCAGGCCCTTCATGCCTTTCTTCCTCTGGGAATGATTGCCATTCAGTCAGACAACATGTGTATAGACTGGTATATCAACAAAGAGGGAGGGACCAGATCTTATCCTCTTTGTCGCAAGGCCATGAGAGTGTGGGAATGGGTGATCTCCACTGGTCACTTTCTCATCGCAACGCACATTCCAGGATGGTCCAGCATTCCAGTAGACAGGCTAAGTCGGACCATTCTGATGCCTTACGAGTGGTCTCTGAATCTATCAGTAATGGAACAGATCTTCAACAAGTGGGGTCAACCTTGTTGTGATCTCTTTGCATCTCCTTCCAACGCGAAGTGCAGCAGGTTTTTCACTCTGAACCCCTTGCCAGAGGAGTCCCGCGGAGACGCTCTAGTCCATGCTTGGCCTTCCGGTCTTTTGTATGCTTACCCGTCAGTTCCTCATTCTGAGGTTTCTGCAGAAAGCTTGTCAACTGGGGAGCAAGGTGATCTTCATTGCCCCATTCTGGCCTTACCAGGTATGGTTTCTCTTCCTTTGGTCTCACCTTCTGGCTCTACCTTGGATCCTAGATCCCATTCTGGATCTGATTTTACACCCATCGGGGGTGCCTCATATGAGTCTGGACAGCCTGAAGCTCACGGCTTGGCTGCTCCAGTTCCTGTGATTGCTAGGACTCCTGGACTTTCCTCCTCAGTTAAGTTTCTATTTTGGTAGCTGCTCATAAGTCTTCTACCAGGAAGGTTTATGGCAGCAAATGGAAACGTTTTTCTTTTTGGGCCTCTCAGAGGTGTTGATATCCTTTTACAGCTCCTATTTCTACCATTCTTGATTTTCTAGCTGATATTTTCCAGCATGGAGCTAGTTCTTCTACTGTCAAAGTTCAGTTGGCTGCCATTTCTCATTTTCATGTGGGTGAGAATTCTGCATCCTTGGCATCTTCTAGACTGTGTAAAGCCTTTATTAAAGGCACTTTTTTGCTGCGCCCCCCGGTCAAAGATCCTGTCCCCCCCATGGGACCTTTCTGTGGTTCTCCAAGCTCTGGTCGCTTCGCCTTTTGAGCCTGCCTCAATTGCATATCTAAAATTTCTATCGTGGAAAACAGCTTTTCTGATAGCAATTACCTCTGCTAGAAGGGTTTCGGAACTACAGGCCTTGTCCATAAAATTCCCATACATGATTTTTCTTAAAGATAGTTTCCCTTCGAACCAACCCATCTTTTCTTCCTAAGGTGGTATCACCAGTCAATATCAATCAGACTATAAATTTGCCTGTGTTCTTTCCCAGTTTTACCAACAGGATGGAATACAAACTACACATGTTGGTTGTTCATAGACAGTTATGATTCTATTTACACAGGACAAAAAATTTTCGTAAATCTGATCGTTTGTTTCGTTTTATAGACCCTTTTTGGGCAAACCTATTTCCAAGGTCACTGTAGCAAGATGGATTTCTTAATGCATCCTGCAGGTCCAGAAGGACAAAGACATGACTCGTCCAGGTCAGGTTAAAGATCATTCCACTAGATCCGTGGCTATGTCTGCAGCTTTCTGGTCTAGGGTGTCTTTGAATGACATTTGCTCTGCAGCTACTTGGTCCTCATCTCATACGTTTATTTCCCATAAAAAATGGGATTTGACATCTAGAAGGAGAGCATCCTTTGGCTCCACGGTGCTCCGGAATGTCCTTCCATGAGGGCCTCCCAGGAGTTTAGTAGCTGGGGACTCTGTCCCACAGGTTGAAGACCAAATGAAGTAAACTACTTCAGATAAAGAAGTTATGTACTCACCATAACGTTCCATCTGAGTAGTTGTACTTCATTTTTCTTCAACCATCCCTCCCTCCTTCCCCCGGTACTTGGCGCATGTTCAGCCTACAGGCTGTAGTATAAGTCACAAGTATGTTATCAGGTCAGGTTCTAAGTATAAGTTCTGCAAACTCGATCTGGGGATGGAAGGCAGTGGAGGTGCATTATGGGTAAGGGGAGGAGTCTGGAGCTCAGAGCTGATGCTAGTAATTTTTGCCGGCTCAGGTCCGATACGGATCCGTATTCCCACAGGTTGAATACAAATGAAGTACAGCTACTCAGATGGAATGTTATGGTAAGTACATAACTTCTTTTTTCAACACAATCTACGGACTCTTCTTATTTGCTGTCTGGATTCTAGTTGTCCGGATTAGTGTCCAAACTTTGTCTTTGATTTAACTGTTTAATATATTACTTTATAGTGCTGTTTTGTTTTTTAAAAACTGTATAGACAGTACTGTCATTATAATGACAGTATAATGACAGTACTGTCATTATACTGTTTTAGACATACTGTGTTTTTGCTGCTAAGAATTTAACTTTAGTTTCTTAATTGTAGAACTGAAAGCAGCTTATATCATTGTCAGCATCTTAATTAATGCAGCCTTATCATTTCCCATCTTGTAATGTAGGTCCTGTGTTTAAGAGTGAGTGTGTGCTTTCACCAGTCAGTGATGAGTACCCTGTTCAAGCCTTTCTGGGAAGTTTTACTGTGTTGTCTGGATGTGCAAGCAGAGGCACTAGAGGTTTACCACATGAAGTGCATATCATTAATCTGAGGAGGAGTGAAGAAAGCACCAGCCACAGTAAAAGACAGGTAAATACAGTGGTCTTTTGATGTTGCACAGTATTAAAGCTAAATGTATTGTGTCTTGTTTGCTTCAGAGACTGTGTTTAAAAAGTTTTGCAGAATTAACATTTGTTTACTTCAACCTGTATTTCAGACTGAGTTACATAATACAGAACATTTTTGCAGCAACCAGGCAGGATAAGTCTCAGGAGAATAAGGTCTGTACTTTCCGTAATTGGAAGTTAGAGGGGTGTTCAGTGATCAGCTGTAGGTGACAGTAGAATAAAACTGGAGATATGATTACTAAGGATTTGTAGGTCTCTGAGATTTGGGGTGGAGGAGTATATAAGTAGGATGAGGCAATATTGCATATTGGTTTGGTGGTATATGTACAGGTTAAAAGCTTGTTGCAGAGTTTGTTTAGGTAACAAATATGCAAACTCAGAACTTGACTGTCCTTTAAGAATAATAAAATGCGAGTTGTGCAGATGACCAAGAACTTCACACCTTTTCTGTGTATTTTCATGTGTTGTGCTTTTGATTAGTCAGTTAGCAATTCATTAACAAAAAATGAAAGCCCAAGTGTAAATTCATAACTGGCTGATTTTGGGAGCGTTTGTTTACTGGTGGTGAGAGAGGTAAAAGTAGTGCTGTATGTCACTTTTCCAGTATATAAATTCTAATTCAGAGCGTGTGTAGAAGCAGAATAACAGATTGTATCTTGGTGGGATTCAAAAATGGAGCTGTCTTTTCCCCTGATATCCTGTCATTATGAACATCCTTAACTCACTTGGTTTCAAGGCAAGCAGTGATTTGTAGCATTCATTGCAAAACACAGATAACTCATTAGAGAAGGAACTATATATGAGAGAAACTGTGTTTTAAGAGTTTATTATGTTATATTAGTATGCTATATAGCGAGTTTGCCAAAACATTGGGATAGATTTAAATATATCATATCTGGTGCTGACTGATGTCTTCCTACATGAGCCAGTGGACTTCTCATATTGTAATTTTCTGTTTTACTGATTTAAGAATCTTTAATAAAAAATTGAAAGATGGATGCACAACAGTAAGGGACACTGAAATACAGTAGATGGAAGATTTTAATAGCAGTAGTGTGCAGTCAGTTTTCAAAGTAGATTTATATATTTAGGATAATCTCAGATAATCTCAGACTGCTTAGTTACATAGTACCAAATAACCAAAATTTACTTAAGCCAGTGCTGGTCTTTACCAATGGCTTGCAGTGTATAGCAACACATTTTAAATGGCACCTCTTTGAAGGGCATTAGAATTAAAGGATGTTGAAACCTGGGTGAGGGGCTGTCTTGTGGCATTTAGGCACCCAGCACTGAAATTCTCAACTTATTTCATTGTTCCTTATCAGTAAAACCTTGCTAGGGTCTGTGCTTTAAACTTTTCCATTTCTATGTATATTCCAAGGATATAACTATATGCTAACCTCATCTGTAGGTTTCTGTAAGGTTTTGGAACTACAGTGTACTACTTACTTTCAGTCTTTACTTAACTCTGTATATTAAGTAATTATGTAACTCAAAGTATGGGTAAGAAGTTGGAACATTTTGTTCATGCCTTTCTTCTATAGCTGTAGCCATATTTTCTCCTTAAAGTGTCTTCTTCCCACTGTGATTTTTTTAAAGTTCATCCAACTTACGTGGACGTCAGCCAACTCTGGAGCTTCCTAATATTAGTCTGTTGTGAAGAAAAAACAATGCCTCCACTCGTACCTTCACAGGCACTAGGATCTTAGTGTCTAACTTGTCTCCTGAGAGAAGCAGTTCATACCAGTATTTTTTAAACACCTTTACTGAATTATCACTTGTGATATAGGCAAACTTACATTTATATAAAAATAATCAAATAATATTAACAAGTTCACATCTACAAACATTATAGGGGGTATAACAGTATATATTATATATTTTTTAAACACCTTTACTGAATTATCACTTGTGATATAGGCAAACTTACATTTATATAAAAATAATCAAATAATATTAACAAGTTCACATCTACAAACATTGTAGGGGGTATAACAGTATATATTATATATAATCTAAGCAATATCAAAATTATCACCCTCTGAAATTGTGGAAGAAATTTACTGACCTTTGTTGCTTCCGGGGTTCGGTTACTCCCTTCCCCATTACTTCCATGACTCTGGCAAAGAGTCAACCTCTCCTTTTCATGTTGGCTCTGCCTGTCCTTTTCCTCAGCTTCCAGATGTCTCAATTTCTCATTTTCTTCAGCCACCAGATGTCTGTCTTTCTGCTGATTCTATTTCCAAATTCTTGGCCTCCAATTCAAGTCTCTTTAACTCCAGATGGATTTTTAAGTAATCTGTGAAAGGTTGAACTGTCCATTTTCTGAGAGTTGTACATTCCCAAAGCCAGTCTGATTGTCTTCCTGGTTGCTGGTTTGTGATGCAGCTGTGACTAAGACTGCAGTAATTTCTGCTTTAGTCAGGTTGACATGTACCAGTCCTTTGTCTTGGCATATCTCAGCCAACTGGCTCCTTGCGAGCTTGCCATACCCCTTTGCTGACATCCTTTCCTGTTCTCCCTGACTAAATAAGCTAACAAAAAATAAATAGAACTTTTTTGATGTGAAATTCTGAATGTTCACCGTGTGGCTGATTGATAGTACAAACACCTTCCTTAGTGACCTTGGTTTACATGCTACATGAATTCAATATCCACACCACTGATTCCCAATATGTGGATATCCCACCACTGGCACCAATATATGTGATACCCCACCACTGGCCCAGTAATCAAGGAGCCCCAATCCTCATCACTGGCAATAGTGGAGGGGGTGTACATTTAGAGGATGACAGGTACACACACAGTATTTCTAGAGGCAGCTCTTTACATCAGGTGTAGTTTCCATTACGAGCACACAGAGACCACAGTTAGTCCAGGGCTGGTTTCAATCTCTTTCTCCAGATCCCCAATAAGACACCCCACTGGCACAGCTATAGGGTAGAGATCTCAGCTGAGTGGTTAAGCCAAGACCTGCCGCACCCTCTGTCCAACCAGTGCTTCGTGTTCCGGCCCAAGTAGCTGACACACACACACACACACACACACACACACACACACACACTTTGAGGTTTGATTTATACACATGCACACACACACTCACACATACCTGAGAAAGGCTGGGACAGGTTTACTAGCTATGCCCCCTTCTGACCAGACTGTAAGGTAGTTATCACTGCCATCAGCCGTGTCCTTATCAGCTATTTTAAAGCCCTTAACAAAGGGTGTCCAATCTTACTGTGTAATGTTACTATCAATACAAATGGTAGTCTGACCGAGAGCAAGGGTTTTAGGAGTGGCCCACAGTGTCACCAAATATGCCAAGTGCTCCCAAAACTTAAATATGTATCACAAATATCAGCCACAATGAAAGGTTTGAATACATTTAATAATAAGTAATAAAAGTTCAAGAAAATACTCAATATATGATCACAGTAACATCAGAGTTCAAAATCACAGGAAATATTTAAAACAACATTGCAGGACAGTCTCAAATAATTAAGAAAACATCTAAACTATACTTCACTATATTCTTGACTGAATCTAAGAGAATTACTACATCCTAATTAACTTACTTACAGAGCAAACAAGGCAGATATGGTGAGTGGATCTTGATGTTAGGCCAAAGTCAAAATACTCAGTCTGTCTCAGAGAGTTCTTAAATTCATTTCCCAAATATTACTGCTGGGATAGCTTGTAGAATGACATCACTTCTTGTCATCTGACTCTGTCCCAGGTGAAAAAGAACAATTGATGCAGCTGGTAGCATTTAGCATCTACCTGTGCAAATATGTAAAAAAGGGTTTTATTAGATCTAAGGTAGATCCCAGAAGTCATAAAACAATAAAACACTTGCAAGACAATGCATAGAACCTCTAGTTCTAGACATTGTGTCTGTTGCTGCATTGTGAAACTAAAAAATAATATCATTTTATTACATGGTCATAAAGTAATTTAAATTTTCAGCTGTTTTTCTGAAATTGACCTTCTGTGTTCCAGTTTACACTGTTAAAATTTATACATGTAAACAGTTACACTAGTGTATATACATTTCTGTTCTGTTCCAGTAGGGTACACTGTGGATACATTTTTAAAGCTCAGTAGTTTACAAATTTTTTCAACACATACTTTTGTACCAGCAGTTTTAAGAGCCTTAACTGTGCAGCTCTGAAATATCCCTTTAAGTCAGATAATCCTACACCTCCTTATGCTGAGCAACTTATCTGACTTGACTTCTTGCCCTCTTCCCCTCCCAAATAAAATCATTCAACTCTTAATTAATTACTGTCCACAACTTCTCTGGTTGATAAAAATACACATGACCTGCGTATGAAACTAAAGGGACTAAACACATTTTTAGTGCTTGTATCTTGCTCTTCATATCCACAGGCAAGAGCTTCCAGTCTCTCACTTTATGTATTGTCTTTTATTTAGTCTTTTCCCACATAACTTTAGCTCCCATAATTGAATCCTGTTTAATCCATACTCCTAAATGCTTAATTTTATCATGTTTCCATAAATATGGGTATTGCTGGACCAATTTATGTGTCGGTACAGTTGGAATAGACCTATCCGCAGTGCACTACATTATTTATTTTTCATTGCCTGAAGTAACTGTTTTCTATGAGGGAAGGGATATTTTAAGCATGTCCAGTAATAAAGCTTTCAGAACTGCAGATTTGTAAGGTTAGATTTTCAAGCTCTGCATGTAAAATCATGTAGCTTGGTGGTATTCTAAAATGCACTTGGTAGAAGTGTAGAGATATAGCTGTACATACATGTACATCATTTTTAATTTGCATTTCATTTTGTAATTAACATAGCATTTGCTTTTTTAGAAACTCACGTAGTTCTCTTTCATATCAAGTGATTGATTACCTGTCAAGCCAGCAGATTATTAAAGAGTAGGCTTTGTTACGTCTCTTCAAAGAATGTCTAACCATTGCTTGTTGTGTTGCATTATTACAGTTCTTATTCAGCTTAAGAGCATTCAGTGGCACACATTGGTGTCTAAGTCTGGTGCCTCTTCCCACTTCTTGTAATCAGGGCTTTTGGAATGTGTTAGGAATGAACAGGAAGCTAGAGAAAGGTCTGCTGGCGACAGCAAGGAACAGAAGTTTGTAAACATCCCATAAAGAGAAAGAGATCTGATAGCTTTAAGAGTTTTAATCATATAACATAGTGCAAATATTATCTTTATCTCTGTTTTCAAATGCTGGGAATCCACTCTGAAAAATCATCTTTTTATCTTTCTAATTGATTTTTAATAGAAATAAATCACAATCCAAGTGTGGGCCAAGCTGCATTATTTTAGAAATAATTTCCATGCATTTTAAATTTTGGTAGTTTGTGTGAATGTTATACGCATATTGTTACAGTGGCATGGCAATGCTGGAAATCTGTGTTAATAGGGAAGTGTAATTAAATAAAACAGACCATAGCAGTTGGAGATATGCATCACATTAGTTATTTGAATTAGTAAACATTATTGATATTTTCTGCTTGTCTGTAAAGTTATTGGGCAATTCAGATTGAAATTCTAAAATTTACAGTCAAGTTTTTAAATCATGTGCAGAATGTTATCCTTTTTACTAAAATATACATTCATAATTGTATTTATCATTGTTTTAACTGAAGAAATAGAAAATGCCAACATTTCACAGGTGCCATGTTTATTCTACTCAGCTTTACTGCCATTGGAGCATATTTAGCATGACCTTTCATGGGATGGGACCCTACAGCTTTTTGAGGGCTGCTTCCTGCAGAGTCAATGGATTAATTAGTTTTCTTCTTGTATCTGGGGCCAACAATACTCCAAGACTGTGCCTCTGGCAGTCATATTGCTTAATCTTGGTTTAGTTTGCAGTCTTTCAGCACATAAGGTGTAAGCACGTAGTGATAACAATATGACACTAGTAGGTATATCTTTATGCTTGTCTTCCCTGTTAGAAAACCTATTCCTACTTTATTAAGGCTTAGAAAACTTTAACTGGCATATATCTGGGTTTTTGCTAGGGAATGCATACTGTTGGGCCTTAACTACTCCCTCTCCTTGAGAAGAAGACATCTACATTTGTTTGGTCCTTCCATGTTATTTCCTGGATCACTTATTGAAAACAAGCGAGTCCCCAGTCTCTGAACTTCTTTGCTGCAGAATTCTGGAGAAAGACAAAAAATAACAGGAGACAAACACTCAGTATCAGGGATGATTTGTAAATATTACCGTACTTAAATTTGAAAGTTAATAAAATAATAGGTTGTATATCAGTAAGACATTTTCTGGAGAATAGGAAGGATACTGTAATGTCTGGTGATGTTCATCGTGTTTCACTGTTGCAGTCATTACAATTGGGTTATCCTGCTGGCAGGCTACCCGCAGTCGGCCCGAGTTCCAAAGTCTAGGTCCAGCGTCGGTTGCTGTCATCTCCTCCCTGACGTCAGTGCACCAGGGGTATAAAAGATGCAGCCGGCGCCATTTTCTTCAGTCTTTCTTGCCACGTGGTGCCCGAAGCAAAGCAGTTCGTAAGTGACGGTCGGCCGACTCCTGAGAATTTCAAATTCGAATTTCAGATCCGAAGTCTGCATTAAAGCTAAGTACCCCCATTGGGGAAAATTTTTTCTTGCTCCAGGCCGATGTCAGAAAAAGTTAATAATTGTATTTCTTGTGGGAAGCAAATACCTCATAAGGATTTTCATTCTTACTGTATTCCTTGCCTAGGCCCTGACCACGACGTTGCTAGTTGTCGGTTTTGTGCTAGATTTAACCAACGCACTATTAAGCGTCAGTACGATTTTGCATTCCATTACTTTGGCAAAAGATTCAATTATATAATGCTGTCAGAACAGCCGACTACTAGAGTTTATAAAAAGCAAAAAGAAAAGGACAGGGATCTGAGGTCCAAAACTGACGACGAGGCTTCCGCTAGGCCTGTTGCTGGTTTGCCGGTTCTCAGTGAGGCACTTTCGCAGCCCCTGACGCCCGCTACCTCAGAGCCACAGGCCACTTCCGACTCCCACGTGGAGCTGACTAAGCCTCTGGAAACTCAAGGTATTGGAAACTCGGAAACTATTCCTTCAGATGGGTCCGGAGCCGCTGAGCAGGCATCGGCTTCTGAGGGTATTTTCAGGCCTACACAGTTAATTGTGAAACCTACTTCAGCTTCAAAGGCAAAGACTAAAGCAGCTCTAAAGATAAAGAAACAAGTACAGCATTCTTCTGGACAGGCCACCATGCCTAAAAAACAGATGTTAAAATGGCCGAAGACCTAATTTTGATCAGGGGTTCCCACCCCCCTCTTGATAAGAGGCCTAGGCAAGAGATAGAATATGAATCTTTAATCAGGTTTCCATTTCCTCTGACTCTTCTTCTGAATAGGAATATTCTCTTCTTCCCTATGAGGATTCTGATGCTGAAGAATCTATCCCTTCAGTCTCTCCTCCTGAGGATTATTCTTTTGGGGAGTCCCTGCATACTATGAGGGAGCATTTCCACTGGGCGAGCCAAGATTCTGAGTAATCTAAGAAAAGGCTCAGAGACTTCCTTTTATTACCTCAGCACAGGCCCCTTGTTATACTTCCTGTTTTAGACATTGTAGATGATGTATTTACAGAGTCTGGTCTGTCTCCTGACTCTTTACCACCGGCTCCTGTTAAGCCAGGCAGATACTACAGGGTTCCTGATTCACATAAATTTCTTTATAAAAACCCTGCTGCTGACCCAGAAACTATCTCTCAGGGTCCCAAAGGGGTCAAGGCTTCTACTGCAAAAAACCCTATCCCCTCTGATAGGGATTCTAGGGCCCTGGACAGATGGGGGAAAAAGATTTATACTTCTGCTACCTTGGCTGTAAGAGCTTTAAATTGCCAGTTGCATATGATTAAATGTCAGCACTATCTTATGTCACTGCTTAAACAGAAAATGTTGACAATTTCAGAATGTGCAGAAAACAAAGAAATGCATGATTATTGCATGCAGCTGAACAAGTGGGAAAGCATACTTTGCAATGTGGTTTTGATTTTCTAGAGGCCTGCTGTAGGGCCGCTGTTATGGGTTCTGTCATTAGGAGGCATGCTTGGTTAAAAGAACAGAATCTGTCTGATCATGTTAAAGCAAAACGTTTAGATTTTCCATTACAGTGTGATACCTTGTTTGGTGTTAAAGCAGAAGAGGTGTTAAAGAAAATGGAGGAGAAAGCTAAATCTATGCAAACAGTCAAGGATTTCTTGCAGGTACTGCCTCCCAGATTTAGCAGAAACTGGCCCACAAAGAATTGGTCCTTTCCAGTGTCAGACAGGCCACAAAGAGGCAGATACAGATGTCCCAGAGGCAGATCACAGCCCCAGGGCTCATACAGGCCTAAACAATGGGGTGCTTCTACCTCCAAAAGTGGAGAGGAAAAATCACAGCCATACAGGAAACAGTCTCAATGACTTTCCACTGCCAGCACCAAGCACTTCTCTTCTGGCAGCCCCTTTGGGGGGAAAACTAGCACTTTTTTCACAAAATTGGCACATGATCACCCAGGACAAATGGGTCTTAAATATCGTATCACAAGGCTACAGGTTCCACTTTCACACCCTGCCGAGGCAAAACGGTATGCCAGACCTGCCACGCAATCAATGGGCAGAGGCACAAAAACAAGTTTCTCACCTCATGGTCATGAGAGCCATTCAGCTAGTACCACAGCAAGAGCAGGGACTAGGATTCTACTCAAGGCTATTCTTGGTGCCCAGGAAGGACAAAGCCTGGATAACAATTCTGGACCTGTCTATCCTAAGCACATTCCTGGATATTCCGAAATTCAAAATGTTAACTCTGCAGCAGCTTCTCCCATGCTGGGCAAGAAGGCTTGGCTTGTGACTTTAGACCTAAAAGAGGCATACCTGCACGTCCCAATCAGACAATCATGCAGAAGATACCTCAGATTTATAGCTGGCTCAATGCACTACCAATTCTCTGCACTGCCCTTCGGCTTATCTACTGCGCCCAGGGTCTTCACAAAATGCCTGGCACCAGTAATTGCATTTTGCAGACAAAGAGGAATACAAATATATCCTTACTTGGACGACTGCCTTATTCAAGCAGACAACAAGGACATTCTACTACAGCATCTGGCATTTGTAAAAAGATTACGAACAGGTCTAGGGTACACAGTAAACGAAAATAAATCAAAACTCGTACCCTCTCAAGAGATAATATTCCTGGGTGCAAGCTTAAATACAACTGCCCAGATGACTTATCTCATGCCAGACAAACACAGACAGCTGACTACTTATTTCAAAATGTTGGCAACAAAGACCCAGTTATCTGCAAGAAAAATTCTGCAGGCTTTGGGTTTCATGGCATCCTGCATTCTGCTAATTCCATATGCAAGACTGCATATGAGGAAACTTCAGTGGTATCTAAAAAGTGTTTGGACTCAACATTGCCACAGCCTGGAAACAATAATCACCCTCATTCCCTGCCTGCAACAGGAGTTTCGATGGTGGGCAAAAGCCTGTCACCACAACATGGGACAGCCATTCACCTTGCCCACAGCCAGGCAGACATTGACAACAGATGCTTCAGATTATGCCTGGGGGACCCATATGACAGGAAGATATATTCAGGGAACATGGTCCACAAGTCAAATGCATCTACATATCAATCAAAAAGAGATGCTAGCTGTTCAGAATGCCCTGACAGCCTTCAAGGATCTACTTCATCCAGGAAAGCTATTGATACAGACGGACAATACTACGGTTATGTGGTACATAAACAAGCAGGGAGGCACACATTCCTACCCTCTCTGCAGGCTAGCCATGAACTTGTGGGACACAGCATTGACTTACCAAGTACATCTGCAGGCACAATTCCTGCCGGGAAGGACAAATACTCTGGCAGATGAGGTAAGCAGAAATCTAATGGATCACCACGAGTGGAAATTGGATCCACAAGTCTTCAGCATGATAACAAGGAACTGGGGATGCCCAGACATAGACCTATTCGCCTCCCTTTACAACTACCAACTACAGAAATTCTGCACAAGGACTTATCACAAGCAAGCATGGAAAGTGGATGCCCTATCTTTGAGCTGGAAAAACCTAACAGTTTATGCCTTTCCTCCCCAAGGTACTCCTCAAGGTCAGACAAGAGAAACCAAAAATGATACTGATTGCCCCAGACTGGCCCTACCAGCACTGGTACCCAATCCTAAAGAGCTTGTCTCAATTCCCAACTTGGGCATTACCTCAAATTCCTCACTTATTGACCCAACAAGACAGTCAGATACTGCACAGCCAACTCAGGACCTTAAACCTGGCAACATGGCGGATAATGTAGCCATTCAAGAAGACGCACACCTCTCTAAAGCAGTGATGGATGTTATTTTGGAGGCCAGAAGGCCTAGCACCAGAACATCTTATGCAGAAAAATGGAAAAGATTCTGTGCTTGGAACCAGGCACAAGGTTTTGACACGATTGTTCCAAATATTCCTCAGATTTTGCAATACTTAACTGAGATGCTGGATAAAGGCCTTTCCTTTTCATCAATTAAAACTCATGCCTCTGCCATTTCAGCTCATTACAATACAGAACCACCTATTTTTTCTCATCCATTACTAAGGCAGTACCTCAGAGGGGCCAAAAACATAAGACCTCCAAGGAGAGCACCAATACCTGCATGGGACCTCAACTATGTCTTGGAAAAACTTACATTGCCTCTGTTTGAGCCAGCCTCTGCAGCTGATATAAAATTCTTATCCTGGAAAACAGCTCTGCTCCTAGCAATAACCTCCGCTAGACGAGTCTCAGTTACAGGCACTCATGGCTGTGGAACCTTTTATCATTTTCCATCCTGACAGGGTTTCTTTGAGGACAAACCCTACATTTATGCCTAAGGTAGTGTCCAGTGTGGCCCTTAACCAAACAATTCATTTGCCTACCTTTTATCCAAACCCACAGAATAAGGGTGAGAGAATTCTGCATTCTTTGGACATTCACAGGCAGCTACATTTCTACTTGGACAGAACCAAAGCTTTTCAGAAAGACTGAACAACTTCTAGTGGCATATGCTGCAGAGTCACAAGGAAAGCCTATCTCAAAGCAGACTATTTCAAAATGGATAGGTCACTGCATTTGTTTCTGCTATTCACAGCATGGCAAATTAGTGCCTAAGGCCATTAGGCCACATTCAACCAGAGCAGCAGCCATTTCAGCAGCCTTCCTCACAGGAGTACCAACCAAAGACATTTTAAAGGCTGCAACTTGGAGTTTCAGTGCATACTTTTACAAAGCACTATCACTTACCTCTCTACTCTAAATCCAGGGCAGGCTTTGCCACTGCAGTTCTGCAGGGCCTTATAGCCTCTCCTAATTCTATTTAGCCAACCTCCCAACCTTAGCTTTGGGATTCAACCCAATTGTAATGACTACAACAGTGAAACACAATGAACATAGTACAGTTGTGTACCTACCATAAATGTAGATGTTCGAGAGTATTCACTGTTGCAGTCCAGGTTACCCTCCCACCATCCCCCTTTTCCTTGCTGGGACTTATCTGTACTTCTCTATTCTATACAACCTATGTGGTGTATTTGCTTATAGATGAAGGAAAAGTTGTTTTTTATGCTTGCATGCTTATTGGCATAATTTAGCCTAACATTTTAGGGGCACCTGACATCTGGGGCGAGAAAAACTGAAGAAAATGGACCTAGACTTTGGAACCCGGGCCAACTGTGGGTAGCCTGCCAGCAGGATAACCCAATCATAATGACTGCAACAGTGAATACACTGGAACATCTACTTTTATGGTAGGTACACAACTGTACTTTACTGACTGTACTCCTCAGTGATTTACCGGAAAATCAGTAATTTTACATGGGAAAGAGCACAAATATGAGGCAAACTCAGGGACTTTCTGCAAATTAAAGAGAGCCGAGAGCTACGTTGTTGATCCTTGGTATAGGTAGAAACCTTTTATTTTGTTGAATGGGGAAGTCCATCTAGGCAGAGCCTATTTTCAGCAGAGGCACAGGGAGAAAAGCTCCATCACAGTACATTTATATTAACAAGCGAATTTCAGATAATTCTCAGAAAAACAATAACATTTCTCATAAAAAGTATACATAATTAAAAGACAGGTGTATACAGTAAAATATTTACATCAACACATGCAAGTCTATACAGTTCTTGTAGATCTAAAATCTTGTAGGAAGTAAATGGATTGATACTGTAGAAAGAAACATTGTAAAGAAGTTGGATGGGGCAGTTAGAAAAAGAGAAATATAAGAAGTATTGTTTAAGAGGGGGTGAACAGGGTTGTATTAATTCAGTTGCAGGAAGGAAGGAATCTTGTTAGGGCTGTAATGATTCAAGTAGAGGAGGGCAAAACATTAGTGACAAGCGGTAAGAGGTTGGTGCTTTCACTAGAATGATTGATAAGTTATTGCTTTTTATACCAGTGTCTTGTTAAAATTTGCTTTGTTAGATACACTTGCAGTTTAATTGAATTGATATGTTACCATGTGTTACTCCTAGCTGAGGGTGAGATTTTGATTGCATTTACATGTAAACTATTTAATTGCTTTGATTTTAATGTCTGTGTATAACATTTGTTAACTGAAAAGTTGAAATGCTTAGCTATGATTGCCAGTTACCGCTGTTACCTAAACAAAACAATAACCAGAACATGTACACATAATTTGGTAGAGCCTTTTTCCTTGTATATAGCTGCTATTATTCTGAAATGTTTTGCTTCTTTTTGAGGGACTGTCGTAAGATGGGTCAAGTCGGACCTGCTACTGTGACAATAGTAATTTTCAGTACTATGTCTAGATTTTAGGACCGGTTTTTGCTTTCCACATTGCAAAATGATATTAAGTATGTTTTATCATTTTTATCAATTCTAAACAAAACAAACCACATCCCATTTTGCAGTATGATGCTTTGCAACCGTGTAGATTTTTGTTGAATGCATTGAAGTATCATTTCTTTACAACCTCAGTTTGTCAGTGGACTAGCTTTTCGCTAAAAAAAGGCCCATTTAGACTAACAAACTTGCATGTTAATAATCAAACCATAAACCAGTAAATGCTTAATACAAATGGTTAAACACTGTGTGTTGTGTAGACGGTTGCAAATGTTTATGAACTTCACTTTTGGATTGGATTCCCAAAAGTGCAACCCTACCACAACTGGCTCACTTACAAGCTTAGCTATAGAATAATTCCTGGAAACATATCCGCTATCTTTTCACATGCCAGCATTGTTTAACCTTGTGAATAATTACCTGATTTCCAGTATCTACACACCATCATTTAGCACTCTTTAAATATGCATTGTGTGATGGAATCATTTTACTTTTTTGTTTGCTTTTTATACTTCCTTTGTACTACAGTGCACTAAATTTCTAAAACATTACCAAATTACATTTATATGTTCCCTAACTGATGCCCCCAGTACTGCATTTCATAGTTAAGTATCTTCAAAAAATAACAGTAACTAGGTTTCTCAATTTCATTTTCTCTGTGGTGCCAAATATCTAGCACTTTACTGATCCAGAAATAGATCTAGCAGTGGTCTGGCTGGGGGAGCTAAAAATCCTAAAATCTTTACGAGGTCCAGAATACATTCCACCCCTTGCAAAAAAAAAATGAAAATTCTGAAGTGAAACAGTGCAGTATGTAAATCTGAGAATAATAGAAGTGTCCTTTTCAACAAGATGAAAGCTCTAATATCTGATTGATTTGCATCTGATGATGCTATGTTGTATGCACAAAAATGAAAATAATTAACATGGTAAGCACTATAATGGAAATGTGCTGAAAAATGCAAATAATTATTCCTTAAAAATCAGATCAGCTTAAGTATTATAGCCAACATTAGCTTACTTCTGATAAGGAGTAGAACTTATAGGATGTTGTCTTAACATAAAGAGAGCATCTTAAGTCAATTAATTTAGTTTTCATCAAAATTAAAACTCCTTGAAACTGGTACCTTTTCCCACTGTTACTGTGTCCCTGGAATTATTATGTTTAAGTAAGGGGGAGTGAGGTGTGTGTGTGTGTGTGGGGGGGGGGGCTGAAAAATACTTGCTTTCTTTTGTTGAAGCTTAACTTTGATAAGTTCAGTTTTTGGTGAAAATGGAATTTGACAAGTTGATTTCAGTCTGACATGTGTAATTAATATATAATCTATGTATTTTTTTCTGAGTGAAGAACATGTACCATATACAGTTTCAAATGCATCTTCTTTTGGTTTACTGTACAGACATCAGATGTTTAACGTAAACTTTAGCTTTGACTGCCTGCCACCAACAGTTACTATATATGATGTCATCCAGGACGCAGTGTGTGCTGTCCTAGGATTTTTCTACCCATATTCTTTGATGGTGTAACAAGTAATTAGAGGATTGACACACTGCTAACAATCAATTTCAAATGGAACAGGATGCTGTCAGGCTTCAGTGAGAGGGATTTGCAAAGTGTAGGGTGGGGGGTGAGAATCATATCAGACCCATGACCATGATCATAATTGTTTCTAAAATAATAGATTAAGTCCTAATTCAGTTTTTATTTATTTATTTATTGACATTTAATTACTTAGAAAGTCTGATTGGGTAGGAGCCCATTTTCAGCAGAGGCCCATTGAGAAACTTTACATTTAATTACTTGGAAAGTCTGATTGGGTAGGAGCCCATTTTCAGCAGAGGCCCATTGAGAAACTTTCCAAAGTATTAAAAAATATTTTAAGAACAATAATTTTAGTCTTTAAAAATAATACAAAAAGTTATAGTTTAATTAATTATACCAAATTAGACATAATATGAAAACATTTGATAAGAACAGATGCAAGTTATATGATGATGTAGTAGTTAAAGAAATTTTAGCCAGTTTATAAAGAAATTCAAGGTAAGTTAGTATAATGCAAACAGGAATTGCAGTACTATGTGAGAGAAAAGCAGTTTTATGGTATATTCAGAAAGAAGGCCATGGGAGAGATATTAATGAAAGTAAGAGGGTGAGTGAGTAAAGAAGGGAGAGTAAGGAGATGTAAGGTATGAATAGGCATTTGTTCACATTTAGGGATATAGTTTATCCTGCTGTAGAGCAAGAATAGAGTTTTGGCTAGGAAGTCTTTCAGAATGGCCTTGAAGAATGGGAGGGAGGGTATTGACCTGATGGGTAGAGATAAGGAATTCCAGGCATTAGCAACATGGTACGAGTACAGACAATGCCCAGCAGATTTGATAGTTTGTGGACAGACAGGAATTTTTGGTCATTGGATCATAATGATCAACTAAGAACATAGTTGTATAGAATGTTATTTAGTGCTAGACAAGAGGATAGATTCTGAATAATTTTATAGGTGATAAGAAGCTGTGTATATGTCAGTTGATGGGGTAGCTCTAACCAAATTAGGCTTTTTGGTGCTACACAATGATGGGTTCTGAAAGTGCTATTTGCTGCAAATTTAGCAGCTTTGTAATAGTATTATTCAAGTTTTGATTTTTGTGATGTCTGAAAGTTAGTAAGGATGGGAGCACCATAAAGAGGTGCGGGGAGGAGACAAACAGTGGCAAGTGTAGCTTTAGTTGCATTGGTAATTTTTTGACTGTGTAAAGCATCCCTAATTTTTGATGATTTTTTTTAATGAAATTTTGTATATGTAGGTCAAATTTAAGGTTCTCTTCCACTGTTATCCCTAATAATTTGCTATGTGAAATGACTTCAATGGTTGTGTTATCAAGAATGAGAGGACTTTTTTTTTAAGTTGAGCATGAGCTGTGAGTTATAGAGCCGTGTTTCAGTTGCTGTTAAATTTTGCTGAGTATTTTTTTTAGAGGTGTGCCATGTTGTTAGATGTGCAAATGACTGTAGAGTCATTTGGATACTGTATTAGGGAGGCCTGTTTCTGTGGATGTGTGGAAGGTGTTGATGAGAATACCAAAGAGGAGGGGACCAAGGATAGAGCCTTGTGGTACACTGGTGGTAGCAGCAGGTATGGATAGATAGTCGAATGTCATTTTACTGACTGATACCTATTAGGTAAGTTTTGAACCATAGAATGGTGGGCTGAGAGCAGGGGAGCCTGCAGGATTTTTGGCAGGGTGGTGCAAACTGCCCCCCACGTAGCCCTCGACCCCACATAGCCATTCCAGTGTCCCATTACTTGGTTATTTTTTCCCAGCTGCCATAAACACTGTTTGAAACTCTGTATGCATACTTTTTTATGCTTTACGTCTACAATGATTACAGATTTTTGGATTTAATTTGCAACTTATTTCAGATTTTATAGCACAAACACTGATAGACATATGCTAAACAAAGCAATAATCTTACAATGAAAACAGACTTATCATTAAAACATGTCTACCTTTGAAACTCACATTCACTGAAACAGCATTGAAACTCACATTCAAAGAATAGCATATGGCCATTGGTGGGTTATGTTTACCTTTGGGCTGTTTTCAAATCATAGGCCCCTTGCACACATTGTTAGAACTGTGCAAAAGTTCTTTAATTCACCTTCCTGACTGTATTAATTATAATATATAATAACTGAATTATATCCCTTGTATAATACAGCACCACTTGTTAGTGTTTTAAATTTATAGCTTTGAACATTTTTCCAGTAAGCAATGAAACAAAACATATGAACCAATAATGACAAACTGCCCAATTCTGAATATTTCAACCATAAAAGGCCACTCAAACATCTCTCATTACAATCCACCAGTGTCATTCAATATGCACAATCTCTGCAGAAGTAAAAGTCATCTGAATAATTCCACATTAAAGAGATCAGAAACTAATGAAAAGGTTGTTGTTAGAAACAACTTTATATTTCAGTGTTTCATCTACAAATTTAATGCCTGCTGGCCTTGAAGAATAAATTGTGTATGTTACATAAACAAAATGGTAAGCTGGTATGTTGTAATAGGGAGTGGATGGCAAGCTCAAAAACAGGTTCTTAGTTACTAGACATCTCATCCAAAGGAGGACATACTCAGGCCTGCAGCACCCCACCCCTTTAAAATACAAAGCTACACACTGTGGGAGTAGAACCTGTAGCCCTCTGCATCAAGATGCAAGCATGCTACCTGCTGTGCTACTAGCACTGCTTTAAAATTCTATACCACAATAGTGTTACTGTTTGCTAAACAAAATAATTGCACATTTTAAGCACATATAGCATGAGCAGCAGTAAACTTCTCTTCCCTTGACGCTCACAGTTCCTTAATGACCTTGAAAATAAATTCTACCTGCTAACTCTCACTAGGGCTTTTCACACACACACACACACACACACACACACACACACACACACACACACACACACACACACACACACCTCAACCTCTTAGTGCAAGAAATCTGGACAAAGCCTTAAAGTAAATGGATAGATTATAAATATTGCTCTCATGAACTTAGAAAATTGCTTGAGTAACCAGATTTGTGTTAGTATACATTTTTCTAAAGGATATGACATCTAAATATTCAAATGTCTGTCATTATTTACCAACTTCAATCCTTTTTAGGAGGAACTTGGGGCAAAACTGTGGACATTCTGCAAAAACCTGGACAGCTGAGGGGGTATGCTGCCTCCCTCTTATGCACACACACACACACACACACACACACACACACACACACACACACACACACACACACACACACACACACACACAAAATACCTCTCAATCTCTTAGCAGAAGAAATTTGGACAAAGTATGTTATAATGCTAGGGACAAAGGCCCAAAACTAGGGAAACTTTTAGAAAGTTGCTGGAATAACAGGATTTGTGTTAGAATGCATTTTCTTAAGGATATGAAGTCTGAAACTCAAATACATGTCATCATTTAGTAACTTTAATCTTTAGTTCATCCCAGTGATTTGTCAAAAAAAAAGAATTTTTATGAGGAACAGACCAAAAATATAAAGCAAAAATCTGGACATTCTGTGTAAATCTGTACAGCTGAGATGTGTGAGACACACATATATCCTACTACCTCCTTAGAAAGTGGATAGAACAAGTTTTGCATTCGTATGCTCTGAAGGATATGAAGTCTAAAGCTCAAATGTCTGCCATTATTTTCTGAATCGAGTCCTCAATGATTTGCTAGAAAAACATAATTCTATTAGAAACAAACAGAAAATATAAGGCAAAAATCTGGATAATTGTGAGGTATAACCCCCTCCCCCTTACACACACTGCCATCTCCCTCTTACTTACAATCAAACACACATACACCCCTACCTCACTCTTATACACACACACACACACACACACACACACACACACACACACACACACTCTCTCTCTCTCTCTCTCTCTCTGTCTGTCTGTCTGTCTCTTTCTTTCACACACGTACCACCCACTGCTCATTGTTCATCAGGTTTTGTGTTGAAGCTCCTTAAATACAGTGCACATATTTAATAAGCCATGAAACTAACAGAATTATTAGTTTGATAATGAGAAATATTCTCTAGATATCAGAAGAGACATGGACATAAGGTAAGTGTGGAAGATAATAGCAGAAAGATGTGATAGCCTTATCCTGTGAAATAAGGATGGGGAGAAGGGAGAATGGCCAGTAGATTGTAGGGAACAACTAGTCCCTCGATGTCCAAAACTGTTTTTTTCACAGAGGTTGTAAACTCATAGACTGAACTATGGGAATGTCCAGTTGAGAGAAATACATTCATGACGTCATGGGACAACTGGTGAAAGGATCAGTGACAATGTAAGAATGTAGAGAATATAGAATATTAAATATACTTTACAGGGCTGATTAGATCGGTTTATCGTCTGCAAACTTCAAAAATGAAACACCTATCACATTCTGAATTTGTGTTTATATAAAACAGTCATCATTTTATTAAAGATCTGTGGATGATAGCCTACATTCCAGGTATGATGAAATTATCTGCTAAATCTCATTGAATAATCCTTAATATAAATGACTTGAAATGTATTCAAGCAGCATGTCAGCACTTACTGTTAACTTTGTTAGCTCTATGATGGCATTTAGCAGCATTCATTTCCAGCAGTCTTTTGCATTCCCAATGTAAGAAGTCCATTATACACCCAATGACTTACACACATGCACCCACACACACTTCTTAAATACACGCATACACACCTCTACCTACCTACTTCTTACATCCATAAACCCCTATCTACCTGTTTCATATATACACACACACACACACACACACACACACACACACACACACACACACACACACACACACACACACACACACACCTCTTAAACACTTCAGCACACACTCACACACCTACTTCTCACTTATACATTCATTCATAGTCCAAATGTCTTCTGGAATTGAAATTCCGTGCGAGCGTGGAAGATGAAGACGTAAAGCATCGGTCTCACAAATCCAGAAGATAAAAACAGGTAGAAAACACCTGTTGCGTCTGTACGACTGGATGCAAAGGGTGTTCTTAAAGAAGAATGCCCTTAAAAAAAAAAAAAAAATTTTTTTTAATTTAAAGAAAATTAATCTCCCAGCCAGCCAGTTCCAGAGGGTTGCAAGTACACCCCCTTGCACCTGCCTGTGGGTGCCCTTGGCTGAGAGACCTAATGGGGACAGTGAAAGTGCAAGTTTGCTGTGAAAACTAGTTTGCAATTATCTCTAGTTTTATTGGCAGTATCTGTATTGGTTAGAAATGCATTACTAGTTCTGTGGGAAGGACAGAAGCCATTGAGACAGGGAAGGCAATGCTATTGATTGCTATTTAAAGGTACTCGCTTGGAAGGTCATCAGCTGAAGTAGAGCATGGTGTGAATTTAAGAGAAATTTTATATAGGATGTGGGCACAGGGTTATGATTAGCTGTTTGGGAGTTCTTGGTTAGAGATACTGTACTGTCTATTAAATAAGAGTTGAAATGTATTGTGGTTTGGAGTTATGAGTTATTGGAGAGGGATAGGGATGAACTTATGACTGGGACGCAAGATGGTTTTTAATGGATGTTCAGAAGTTTTTAGGGCTGTGTTAACTATACCACAACATTCAGAATAATAGTATTTTTGTCTTCATTAATTTTCTTTTTAGTACGATTGCAAAGCATTCTGAAGTTTTCAGGATATTGTGGTGATTTATATTTTGCCATTCTTTTCATGCTTTTTCTCTATCCTGCATTAGCATTCTGCTCTTTTTAGATAACCAAATTGCATTATTTGTTTTTAGTCTCTTCCTTCTAGGAGGTGCAAGGCTATTCAGGAAAGCTGTACTGAATCTATTTACAGCATCATCTAAGGGGAGGATTTTAGGAAAGCTCTGTTTATTTCCTGCATATTTGTAAGTCAAACGGTACCAGAAATACAAGTTCTAAGGACTTGAATTTTGTCTGTGACTCACACAGAACATGCTGGAGAGACAGATATATGCCCAGAGAAAGCTCCTCTTATGGAACAGGCTTCCCATCAATGTGAAGCTGAGTTTGCCTATTACCCCATTTAAGTGCAACCTTGACCAGTGGATGGGGAATAGGAAATATATACTGGGCCTGGCACCCATGTCCCTTATGGACAGTGGTAGCTTATTGATGCCTGACCCTCAGTGTTCTGCGTGGATACAGGACATCATTATTCTTTCAGGAAAATGTAGCTAGGCTTAGAAATGCCACCTGGATCATTAACCTAGTAACAGTCTATAAATCTATGAATAAATGATGGGGTAGTAATGAACATTTTTGGGTTAAACTTGGAAAGGTTGCACGTTGTTTTATAAACATGCTGTTTAAGTGGATGTGTGAGATGCCTGGTTGCATAGATTGGGAGATGATCATTGAGACAATCAGACATTGTATCAGAGGTGGTGTATTTGCTAGGGTCTGATACTAGGATCCAGTCTAACAGTGAATTTGAAGTCTTGCAATAATCTGTGGGGCTATTAATTAGTTGTGCGTAACCAAATAAGTTCACACTAGATGTAGGGGGTTAGAGTTTGTCCAACCAATTGACATTCACATCACCTAGTACTATTTTTTCTTGTGGAATTGTTATGGATATCCAATGTAGGATATCTTCCAGTATAGCTGTATTGTTGCCAGGAGGGATGCAAAGAACAGCAATACGTATTTGTTTACAATTGTTTAATTTCAGGAAAGTATTAAGAAGATCTGCTGAAATGAAATTTGGTATTACTTATTTTGTATCAAGAAATGTGATAGTTGTTGGGAAACATTAAAGCAATAATTCAGCCATTACCGATGATGTTATAGCTGGGAGGTGTAATTTGGGAGTTGTTTAGCCTGGGTTTAAGCTAAGTTTCAGTTACAGAGAGAATATCTGCCTTATGTTTGGTAATCTAGGCATGTAGTTCAGCAATTTTATTGCTTATGCTTCTAATCTTTATGGCAGCAAAAGTTAGATTACTGAGGTTGGTGGTTGACCATTGTAGGGTTAGAGTAGTGTGTGAAAGAATTGTCTTGATGTTCATTGTGGTAGGTGGAGGCAGGATTAGGGTAAATGTCTCCTCTTAGAAAATGTTAGTATATTGGAGAAATACTGATGTGTTTTTTGGAAAGTATTTTCCACTTTTGTTTTGGATTGAGTTGAAATGGAGTTAATCAATCTATAATTGGGGTAAAGATGAGAGGCATCATTACATTGGTTGGGTGTGATGTGTGAAGAGGGTCGGGAGGAAGTGTGAATAGCTGGCTGGGACGGAATTGGAGGTCAAATTATAACAGATAGTAATCAGCTTATAGCTAATACACAGCAATTAGCAGAAAAGTACAAATCAGAGTAGGGTTTATTTCATAGGTTCATAGGTGTGTACTAGGCTAATGACCCTGGAGCCTTTACAAGCCTAGCCCATAGGAATAATGTGGCATCATGCCACCCGACCTTAGTTCTCAGTGCCTCTGTCGAGTATAGCCACTGAAGTGATCCCCGGGGTGAATTTTTTATTTCCCATCCACTCATCAAGATTTCTCTTGAAGAGGGCCAGTGAGGTTCTCTGTTTGACATGTATGGGAAGTCTATTCCATAGCATGGGCAGTGTCTGGGTTCATAACCTGTCCCTCCAGCTTGTTCTGTTGATTGTGGTAATGAGGTTAAGCTCTCTAGAGCATGTGGTGCGGAGGGATTGGGATTTCTTTAGATGTAGCATTTCTAACAGAGCTGGGTCAGACATGGATTTGCAAGTCAAGCAGAGATCGCCTCTAAGTAGGCGATATGAGACAGAGAATAGTTGGCGTTTTTTGAGTCTGTCCATATAGGACAACTGTTTCAGGCCTAAGATCCTCTTTGTGAGGTACTTTTGTGGCCTCTCCAGTTGTTGCAGGTGTTTAGTGAGGTACATGCCAAATGGGGCACTGTACTCGATGATTGGCCTAATGAGGGAAGAGTAGAGGGAGACAATGACCTCTTACGTCCTGGATGCAAAACCCTTAGTAATGCGATGTGCCACATAGAAGGACTTACTGACCACAGTGGCAGTGTGGTGATCAAAAGAGAGGTTGCTGTCAACCTGTGTTCCCAGATCTCTTATAACTCCTATGTTCAATGGACTACCATTGATATGGTAATTCATGGGAACCAGGTTTTTCCCAAAGGGGATGATGACATTTTTTGGCATTAAGCTTAAAGCCATGGTTCTGACACCAGTCGTTGGTCTCAGTGAGGCCTCTCTGTAGGATGTCAACATCACTTGGGGAGTTAATAATAACTCCCAACTTGCAATCAACTGCGAACTTTGTCAGCCAGAGTCCCTTTGTGTTGGCCTGGACTTCAGAGAAGTAGATACCAAACAGGAGAGGACCCAGGACTGAACCCTGTGGGACACCACTCATAACAGGCTGGCAGTCTGACTTGGAGTCAGCTACTTTCACACTGTGGGTTCCATCTGTGAGCCAGTTTGCAACCCACCTAGTGGTATAGGGGTTGATGCCTAGCTTAGTGAGTTTTTCTATGATTCCTGAGTGGGGAATGGCATCAAAGGCCTTGACCAGATCAAGGTAGGCTGTACGAACCACTTTGCCTTCATCCACAGCTCTGGTGACTGATTCAAAGAAATCTACCAGGTTGAGCAGGCATGATGTACCCTTCACAAAACCAAACTGTGTGGGATCCAGAGTTTGGAGATTCCCTATGTCCTTGTTTACTGGGTCCAAGATGATGCGTTCAATAGCTTTGCATATCAGACTCGTCAGGCTAATGGGGCAATGGTTCCTAGGGTCTGTAGTTTCTCCTCCTTTGTGGAGAGGGATGACTGTAGCAGTGCACCATTCAGTAGGGACAAAGCCTGAGGTCAGGCTGTGATTGAACCGGGCACACAGGTGAGGTGCCAGTTCACTCTGTAATTCATGTAGAACACAGTGAGGGATATTGTCATGTCCCATAGAAGCCGTATTCTTGGCTTTGGACAGTGCTGTTTTAACCTGTGCAGCAGTAATACTGGGTGCCTGGCAATCTACTGGTATTGTGATTGGTCCTTTGGTGGGGGAAAGAAGAGTAAAGTTGACACTGAATCTGTCAGCCAGTATATTGGCAATATCTGTTGGCTCGGTATAGGAGGTACCATTGTGAGGTAGGTCAGAGCAAATCTGGATATTGCTGTGGAGATTCTTTACATAACTGTAAAAGGCCTTATGGCTGTCTTTACTATTTGCTGCAATTCTGTTTTCTTAGCTAACTTTAGAGGATTTGATGAGGGATCTGAACTTTTTGTTGAGGCTGATAAGGGAGTTTTTCCAGTCTTGGGACTTCACCTTATTCCGCATCAGTTTCCTCCTCCTGTTTGTTTATGGTAGGGGACCACCAGATTGGCTTCCTTTTTTTAGAGGAGAGCATCTTGGTTCTGTTGGATATGGTGAGATCCATGCATTTGTGTAAGTGTTCATACAGTGCATTGGTGTATGATTTGGCAGTCATGCAACTATTCTCCATTTGCATGGGTGCCATAAAGTTAGCCTCCTCTGTTTCTAGGAGCCCAAAGTTCGCTTTTGAGAAGTGTTTCATGGCAGTTACCTTTGGGGGGTGGGAGGGATGTGGATTTCCAAGGTGATTAGTTTGTGGTTGATTTAACCAGGGAGGAGTTGACTATTGGTTTAGAGTAAAGGTCGCCCATGTTAGTAATGACCAGGTCAAGGATGTTGCTACCTCTAGTGGGAGTAAGAACGAACTGGTCCAGAGCATTGGAATTAATGAATTCTGGGAAACATTGGGCAGTTGTATTGGTACATGAGTAGTTTTCCCAGTTAATGGAGGGGGTAGTTGAAGTCGCCCATTTTGAGAGTGTTAGGTTGGACACTAATATTCTTCAGGGTGCTTAGGGATATGGAGTGTGAGTCTTGGGACATGGCTGGGGACCTATAGCAGGCAACAACCTGAATTGCTGTCTTACCCAATGTTAGCTGCACCTGAAGTATCTCTGATGCATTATGTTGGGCTACCAGTCTGGAGATGTGTGCATCCTTTATGAATATGGGAACACCACTGCCTTTGGAGCTTCAGTCCAAGTTCTGGGGCCGAAAGGTGTGGAATGACTTATAGCCTGGTAGTGCAGGGGTGCTTTCTGCTGCCTTGAACCAGGTCTCTGTTACAGCACAAATGTCGATGTTCTCCATTTTAAGGAGTGCTTCGAGAGAGTGCATTTTGAATTTAGACTTCAGGCTTTGAGCAGTATGACCCTCAGATTGCATTTTTTTTGTAGCTTTTACAGTGGTAATTTGGTTTTGGAACACCACCTAAAAAGGCACTATAGGGGTGGCAAGTGCTTTGGTCAGTATCCAGAAGCCCAGGGATGACAGATGCAGACCATGTCTGGGAAAGCATCAAGGTCTGTCAATCATGTCATCCCAGGCAGACAGATACTGCATCCCCTTAGAATGACACCAGAAACTTAGCCAATTGTTGAAATCAATCATTTTCTGCTTGTACTGTGGTATCATTCTGGGTGTTAATAGGAGGCTGCTCAGGGCTAGGGTCATACCCACCTGGGCTGCATAATCTGGGAGCTCCTCCATGTCTCTTTTCATGTAATCCAGGGAAGTACGCAGGGCTGGTGTTAGCATTTTGGGGGCCCCTAGCAAATGTCAAGTTGGGGGCTCCCTAGGCACTTCCAGTATAAGTATCATTCTGTCATTGCCACCCCTCCTAAGAAAGCATATAGTTTGTGCTGCAGACCTTTAGGAGTAGTATGCACAGACAGACCTGTAGCTACAAGCTCTTACATTACAACAAGACTATATACAACACTATGTTTACCTGTCTAACAATTGGACACTCACAGTTACTGGCATTTAGTTACAACAATGATGCATTGCAATAACTCTATTTACAGGTCTGGAATTAAGTGAACTGATGACTAGGCCTACCATTTCAGCACTGTCTGCACTCCCCCCAGTTCTCTCCTCTGATCCCTCCTTTTTGGGCTCCCCATACCATACACATTAGTTTTTTCTTCCTTTTCTCACATTTTGCCTTACTCTTAGCTTTTTCAAGAAGCCATAATGTTCTATATGCTCTGAAGTGCATTTTAAAGTTTTTTTTTCTTTTTACGCAACCTTTTCATCCAATAATGGCTTGAACAGAAGTTATGATTAAGGAAAGAAATTCACTGATGCTGTTCAACTTTAGTTTTCCTTGAATCCTTTCAACACTCCTTTCCCGAACAAGACAGCACAGTAATAATCATTACTAGGAAATAACTCAAATAATCAAGGGCCCACGAAGCTGTAGGGTTACAGATGGTCTGGGATGCATTTAGAGCATATTCTCAGCATTTTACTCCAATGGTGGCCTAAAGAAAAATCACCAAAAAGAAAAGAATTTCAGTCTTATTTTTTCTTTAATTGCCTTAGTCATATATTTCAAGTGACTGCTGATATACATATACATAGCATGCTTCCTCTTCTTTAACACTCAGTCAGCCCCTTGTATATGTGCCTGATGCGTGATTGTGAAAATGATTTCAGTAATATATTCTAATTTGTTGGTCCTAGACAGTACACCACCCCTACACAAGCTATAATAACCTTCTTTTTGCACTTCTGAAGTCTGCGAGAAAAGTAAATAAACAATGACCACACTGTACTCAGCTCAAACACAAGCTGTAATGACTTCATGTGCATACCTCTAAGGTTTGACTGTGATGAAAATGAAGGTTGCAATAAACACACAATCCTCAGCCCCCATAACTTACAGCAGCTTTCTGTACACACACACATTTGAACAGGGCTGGTTTTAGAAACAGTGTGGTTGAAACCAAAGGCTATTATCAGCTTTATGCTAAAATGGTCATATCTCACCACTGTTCACGTTAAACAGCTCAATCAGAAAACATAACATTTTTTTCTTGATTTTTCTTTAACCAGCAACAGCTTTTGTGGGGGTCCCCACACAGTCAAAGATGATTAAGGGAGCCCGCAGTATCCATTTATATAGTCTGGTGAGTGGAGTCCACCGGACTCCAAGAAGATCTAAGTGTTTGAATGTTCTGTGATATATTTTTTCTTACTTTTGAAATATAATTACTTGTTAGGTACATTTTTTACTGATACCCAGAATAATAATGTCTGTGTCCTGGCATTATTGGGTTTGTGCACATATAAAAATCAGTGATATTGTTTACAGACACACACAACCATAAGCCATAGTGGTACTAGTTTTGTAATTATTTCAGCAAATAACATATGTTGTGCAACACTGGTACTGCCACACCAGATCAGTGACTGCTGTTAAGCAGTCATCAAACAGCAGCAAGGGTAAGTTATTTATTTCCCTCATTGAGGAGTAATGCATACCTGTCACTGGCCCTAATTTCACAGATCTTCCCTGATTTTGTTCATACTTTTGCTTTCTCCTTTGTAAAAAGTTTGATTTGCTGGTAAATTGTTCAGGATAACAAACAGTCAATCAATCCAGACGTCTGAGTTTTATAATTGTCCAAAAATATGTGTTGATGCAAAAGGTGTTATTCTATTAACTTTTTAAGCAAATTAGAGTAATATTTAAAATGTAGTCCCGATTCTGATCCTTTATTCTATTATTTTTGGGATTGCATTGAATTCTTAATCAAAGAAATTGAGAGTTATAGTATCTGGTGTTCTGCTTGTATTTATAAAACTCACTGAAAGAGAAAATCATCCTTGATGATCGGAAGTATCAGTTCTTCTTAAAATCCAAAGTTTGGACTGCGATAAGTCACTCTGGGTTGCTGATCTCTCTAGTGCTTACCTTGCTCATGTTCATTATCAACTTCATCCTAACAGGGTTATGACACAGCCCTGCTCAGGTTAAAGAGCATAATTAGGAAATTAATAAATTTTTTCTTCCTCATTTTCTCCAACCAGCAGCAGCTTTTGTGGGACCCCCACACAGTCAAGGATAATTAAGGGGGGGGCCTGCAGCTACGGGTGTAGCAGGGACCTAAAGCTGTCTGTGTAATTAGTTTTAGTGGAGAAAATGTCCAACAGCAGGAGGTTAACTAAGCCAGGGGCACTATGTCAGTGGTAAAATATTTAATGGAAATCTGATGCCTGTTAATTGACAAAACACTGTTAATACAACCAGAAATATCTTTGAATTTTAAAGGAGATATAAATAAGAGTTATTACCCATGTGGTTTATTAAGCATTCAATAATGCTGTACTAGCATTTGTTGGTTTGACAGACATGTTACAAAACATCAGGATACGATAACTTGCTGTGGTTGGGGGCTCCCAGGGAACAGGGGGTCCCCCAGTGACCGCAGGGTTTGCTGGTGCCTAAAGCCGGCTATGGAGGAATGTTTCTAGTTATTCACACCCACATGTACAATGACAGACTCATATTTGTACCTGTTGTTGAGGGACCTGAGTGCACACGTTATGTGGTGGATCCTGGCACCTGACAGGGAGCTGTTACTTTCTCCTTATTCAACCTAGTGAGTGGGATATCAGTGTGCCTCACTATTGAGTCATCTATGACTAGTGTGTTGGGCATGCTGTTTTGCCTTAGGGGCTTTGGTTGAGTGGCACACTGTTTAGGAGAGTTGTGTGTCTCATGATTAGTGTTGTGTTGTGGTGGTCAAGTGCTTTTCTCCCTTGGAGGTCTCTGCTGTTTGGGTAGATTTTTGTTGAGAGCCTCCACAAAGGTGGGTGTGTGGTTTGTGTTTTTATGTGAAGGCAGTGCTGGTGTGTGTTCTGGAGGGCTATGTGTTCCATGTGGTGTGGTTCCAGTGTTGACCTCCTCTTGCCCAGCTATTCCGGTCTTGGCTGGAGAGTGCTTGGTTTCCAGTTTGGATATATAAGTGCATCTCTCACAAGTCTGAGTGTTAGGAGGTAAGAGGCAAGGGTTTTCGGTGTATATGAGGCAGTTGCTACACCACGTTCACCAGATTAATAGGAGAAAGCACAGGGAACTGACCTTTAGACATGCCTGGAGGGCTGAGCATTAATCATAAATACTGGAGCTGTTTCCTTGTAGGACGTTTAGTGCTGGTAGCATTTTTGTGTGCTACAATAATTGCTACAAGATGTCTGCTAAAGTTCTAGACTAATAAGCTAGTAAAAGTGCAGGAGAGGAAAGAACTAGCAGTTCTAAGGGAAAACTTGAAGAGTAGACTTTTTGGCACCGCTCAGAAGCTTACAAACAGTCCTGGATACAGCACATCTTTATTTGGACTAGACTAGTTACAAGAAAGGCGGTAAAGAAGTGCAAACTTGGGCTTTTAAACCTGAAAGTTGAAGGAGATGGAAAAAAACTGCCCAAACGGCCAATAAACTACAATTTATGGGCCAGAAACCACTCGTCTTCTGGTAGATAGGCTACCTAGTGCTTACCACTCCCACTGATAAGCTAGAAGGCTTCCCTCCCAACGCAGAAAGGCTTGGGGGGGCTCAGTAGCTTACAAACAGTTCTGAATACAGTAAATCTCTATCTGGACTAAACTAGTTACAGAAAAGGGGGAAAACACATGCAAACACGGACTTTTAAACCAGAAAGTTGAAAGAGATGGAAAAAACTGCCCAAACAGCAAATAAACTACAATTTCTGGGCCAGAAACCACACCTGTTGTGGTAGAAAAGTCTAGCTAATGCTTACCACTCCCACTGATAAGCTAGAAGGCTTCCCTCTAACACAGAAAGGCTTGAGGGGCTCAGAAGCCTACAAACAGTCCTGGATACAGCAAATCTGTATCTGGACTAGACTAGTTACAGGAAGTGTGGGAAACACATGCAAATGCGGGCTTTTAAACCAGAACTTGAAAGAGATGGAAAAACTGCCCAAACGGCCAATAAACTACAACTACTGGGCCAGAAACCTCTGTTGTGGTAGATATGCTACCTAGTGCTTACCACTCCCACTGATAAGCTAGAAGGCTTCCCTCCAGCACAGAAAGCCTTGAAGGCTCAGAAGCTTACAAACAGTCCTGGATACAGTAAATCTGTATCTGGTCTAGACTAGTTACAGGAAAGGTGGGAAACGAGCACAAATGTGGGCTTTTAAATGCAGCAGTTTAGTTGACTATCACTGATAACAGATTAAGTGCCAAAAATATATTTATAGGCATTCTGTATCCAGATGTCTATTGAATCAGTCACAGCTAGGCTACAAAGAGCAACTAGATGTTCATCGTGCATACAGCTGCAGTCATTACAGATGTGTTATCCTGCCGTCAGGCGGATCCTCGGTCGGCCGAATTCCAAAGTCTAGGTCCGGCGTCGGTTGTTGTCACTTCTTCCCTGACATCAGTGCGGCAGGGGTATAAAAGAGGCAGCCGATACCATCTTCTTCAGTCTTTCTTGCCGCGCGGTGCCCGAAGCAGAAGCAGTTCACAAGTGCCGGTCGGCCAGCTCCTGAGATTTACGAAAATATTTCAGCCGAAGTTTTCTTGAAAGCTAAGTGCCCCGTTGGGGAAACTTTTCTTGCCTCAGACCGATGTCAGACAAAGTTAATAATTGCATTGCATGTGGGAAGCAAATACCACATAAGGATTTCCACTCTTTCTGTATACCTTGCTTAGGCCCAGACCACGACGTCTCGGCCTGCCGTTTTTGTGCTAGATTCAACAAACGCACTATTAAAGGTCGGGCGGAGTTCGCCCTTCACTATTTTGGTAAAAAATTGAATTATATTATGTTGTCGGATACTCCGACTCCAGTTTTGAGTAAAAGGCGCAAAGATAAGGACCGACATACGAGGTCTGCGACTTCTACTGACACCACGCTAAGGCCGACTACCGGTTCTCCAGTTCTCAGCGAGGTGCCTACGCAGCCCCTGAGTACCGATGACACTACATTACCGGTGTCTTCAGTACCCAAGGTCGCAGGCTCCTCGGTCCCCATTCCTACTACAGATCTCGACGCCACTCTTGGCGGGGAAACTTAAAGTTTAGACAGGCCTGCCATTTCTCAAGGTGTCTTCAGGCCTTCCTCCTTCTCTATTAAAGCTTTCACAAAATCTAAAGCAGCCATGAAAACCAAAAAACAGTGACCTCAGACCCCCTCTCAAGGCCCCATACCTAAAAAACAGATGCTCAAAATGGCTGAGGATTTGATTACTCTTATCAGGGGTTCTCAACCCCCCTCGGACAAAAGGCTCAGATTAGAGGAAGACTATCCTTCCTCAGATCAAGCCTCTATTACTTCTAAACATTCTGAGGACCAGGACTATACCTATTCTCCTTTTGAAGACTCTGATGCAGAGGAGTCTATTCCCTCGATCTCCCCCCCTGAGGACTACTCTTTTGGGGAAACCCTACACACTTTGAGGGAACACTTTCACTGGGAAGGCCAAGATTACTTAGATTCCAAGAAAAGGCTCAGGGATTTTCTGTTGCTCCCCCAGCATAGGCCCCTGGCTATCCCTCCTGTTTTAGATATATTAGATGATGTGTACACAGAAGCCAGCCTCAACCCATATTCTTTACCTCCAGCTCCTATTAAACCAGACAGGTATTACCGGGTTCCTGATTCACACCAGTTCCTATACAAAGGCCATACTGCTGACCCAGAAACTGTTTCACAGGGTCCCAAGGGAATTAAGGCATCTACTGCGAAAAAACCATTACCTTCAGAGAGAGATTCCAGAGCTTTAGAAAGGTGGGGGAAAAAGGTGTATACCTCGGCCACTTTAACCATGAGGGCATTAAACTGTCAGTTCCATATGTTAAAGTATCAACAGTTTTTGTTATCTCAGTTGAAAAGCAAAATGACACAACCAGAACAACCAGATTTAAAAGAGTTGCAGGATTTGTTGCATGGTGCAGAGCAAGTGGGTAAACATACCTTGCAGTATGGTTTCGATGCTTTAGAGGCCTCATGTAGAGCTGCTGTTATGGGGTCTGTTATACGTAGACATGCTTGGCTCAAAGAGCAAGCCTTACCAGATCATGTCAAAGCTAAATTACTAGATGCACCTCGTCAAAAAGATGTATTGTTTGGTGTTAAAGCTGAGGAGGTACTAAAGAAAATGGAGGAAAAAGCGAAATCAATGCAAACAGTGAAAGATTTCCTGCAGGTACAACCTCCACGTTTCAGCAGAAACTGGCCTTCAAAAAATTGGTCCTTTCCAGCCATGGACAGACCTCAAAGAGGCAGATACAGACACCCAAGGGGTACAGGGCAACCTCAAGGATCTTTCAGAGCCAGACAGTGGCAAGCACCAACCTCAAGAGGTGGAGAAGACCGATCACAGTCATTCAAAAAGCAGACACAATGACTTCCCCCTTTACCTGCCAAGCAAAGTTTTAATGGCAGCACCTTTGGGTGGAAAACTGGCATTATTCTCAAAAAATTGGCATATTGTCACAAAAGACAAATGGATTCTGGACATTATAGACAGAGGCTACAGGTTCCACTTTCACACCCTTCCAAAAATGAGAGGCATGCCAAACCTGCCACAAAATCAAAGGGCAGAGGCACAAAAACAAATTTCAGCTCTCATGGACATGAAAGCGATTCAAGAGGTACCTGCAAAAGAACAAGGTCAAGGGTTTTATTCCAGACTATTCCTGGTACCAAGGAAAGAATTGGAGACCTATTTTAGACCTATCCATCCTAAACACATATTTACAGGTACCAAAATTCAAGATGCTCACATTACAGCAGCTTCTTCCCATGCTGGGCAAGGAGTCTTGCTGGTAACATTGGACCTCAAGGAGGCATACCTGCATGTCCCTATCAGACAAGATTGCAAAAGATACCTCAAATTTCTTGCAGGTTCAACCCATTATCAATTCTCTGCATTGCCCTTTGGCTTATCTACTGCGCCCAGAGTGTTTACGAAATGCCTGGCATCAGTAATTGCCTTCTGCAGACTTCAAGGAATACAAATATACCCATATCTGGACAACTGCCTGATCCAAGCGGACAGCAAGGACATACTTCTGAAACACATGGTGTTTGTAATAAAACTGTTGAACTTTCTGGGATACACGGTCAACAAAAAGAAATCAAAACTAATACCCTCTCAACAAATAATTTTCCTGGGTGCCAGCTTGAATACAACCACCCAGATGGCCTACCTCACGCCAGACAAACAAGGGCAACTGTCTCAATACTTCAGCAAAATGGCAACCTTCACCAGGCTGACTGCAAGGAAAGTCCTGCAGGCTCTGGGATTCATGGCATCTTGCATCCTTCTGATCCCATGTGCAAAGCTGCATATCAGGAAACTTCAGTGGTACCTAAAAAACTTATGGTCTCAACACAGCCACAGCTTGGAAACAATTATACCACTCATTCCATGTCTTCAAAAGGAATTTTTGTGGTGGGCTCAAGCATGCCAAAGAAACATAGGTCTCCCTTTCTGCGTACCTCAAGCAACTCAAATCATCACAACAGATGCCTTGGACTATGCCTGGGGGGCACACATGACAGATCAGTGCATTCAGGGAAAATGGTCCCAAAAAGAGAAGCACCTACACATCAACCAAAAGGAAATGCTAGCAGTGCAAAATGCTATTATGGCCTTCAAAGACCTGCTGCATCCAGGCCAGCTATTGATAAGGACAGACAACACCACAGTGATGTGGTACATAAACAAACAGGGGGGAACTCATTCTTACCCCCTGTGCAGACTAGCCATGACCCTATGGAACACAGCACTGGAATTGCAAATTCAACTTCAGGCACAATTCCTGCCAGGGAAGGAAAACACACTGGCAGACAGCCTAAGCAGAAATATGACAGATCCACACGAATGGAAGTTAGATCCTCAAGTTTTCACAAAGATAACTCAGGCATGGGGACAGCCAGACATAGATCTCTTTGCTTCCCACAGAAATTACCAATTGGAAAAATTTTGTTCAAGGACCTATCATCCACAGGCCTGGAAAGTGGACACACTTTCTTTCAATTGGACAACGTTGACAGTCTATGCCTTTCCGCCTCTTCCTCTGCTGCCCAAAGTTCTATTAAAAGCCAGAGCAGAGAAGCCGAAAATGATTCTCATTGCTCCAGATTGGCCAAGACAACACTGGTATCCGCTCCTGAAGAGCCTGACACATTCCCCACCATGGATCCTTCCTCTAGTGCCTCTTCCGTTGTCCCAGCACAACTTCAAGACTCTTCACAGCCAGCTCAAAACCCTAAATCTAGCTGCATGGAGAATCCCTTGATTTCCCAACAGACCCTCCTCTCCAAGGAGGTGCAGGATGTCATCTTGGAGGCCAGAAGACCTTCTACTAGAAAAGCCTACTCTGCCAAATGGAAACGATTTTGTGCCTGGAATCAGGAAAAGGGCCAGAATCCTTGGGTAATAAATTTACCTCAAATTTTACAGTACCTAGCTGAGATGTTAAACAGTGGACTTTCCTTCTCCTCCATCAAAATCCACGCTTCAGCCATTTCTACACAATACAACACAGATCCTCCTTTATTCTCTCATCCTCTCTTAAGACAGTTCCTCAGAGGGGCAAAGAATATAAAACCCCCAAGGAAACCACCAGTCCCTGCTTGGGACCTCAACTTCATATTGGAAAAGCTGACCCTTCCTCCCTTTGAGCCAGCTGCTTCAACAGAACTACAATACTTGTCATGGAAAACAGCCTTCCTTCTGGCTATCACCTCAGCATGCAGGGTTTCGGAACTACAGGCCCTCATGGCTGTGCAACCTTTCATCATTTTCCATCAGGACAGTTTCCTTACGAACTAACCCTACCTTTATGCCAAAGGTAGTATCCAGTGTAGCCTTGAATCAGACTATCCACTTACCTACCTTTTACCCTAACCCACAAAACAAAGGGGAAAGACTACTGCATTCCTTGGACCTTCACAGACAACTTTGTTATTACTTGGACAGGACAAAGCCATTCAGGAAATTCGAGCAACTCTTTGTGTCCTATGCTACAGGTGCTCAAGGAAAGGCTATCTCCAAACAGACCATCTCAAAATGGATAGCCCACTGCATACGCTTTTGTTACTCATTTCATGGAAAAGCTGTGCCTTCAAGCATCAGATGCCACTCCACAAGGGTCACAGCTACCTCTGCAGCTTTCCTCAGGGGGGTTCCTACCAAGGACATTTTGGAAGCAGCCACTTGGAGTTCAGTGCACACTTTCTCCAAACACCATCACCTTCCACTTTACTCTACTCTAAATCTAGAGCGGGATTTGCCACAGCTGTCTTGCAGGGCATCCTTGCTCCTCCTAGTTCCACTTAGTGCCTGCCACCCCTACTTAGCTTTGGGATTCTTCCCATCTGTAATGACTGCAGCTGTATGCACGATGAACATAGTACAGTTTTGTACCTACCATAAATGTAGATGTTCGAGTGCTCATACAGCTGCAGTCCAGGTTCCCCCCCCTCCATCCCCTCTTAGAACAGGCGTTATGGCAAACATCTTCCCATACAACCTATTTGGGGTATTCTTTTATGGTGTATTTGCTTGCAACTACTGTTTTTTGATTATTCTATATTGCATGATTACTTAAGTTTATGTTTTGCCTTCCTTCTGGGAGCACCTGACATCTGGGGCAAGAAAAACTGAAGAAGATGGCATCGGCTGCCTCTTTTATACCCCTGCCGCACTGACGTCAGGGAAGAAGCGATGACAACCGACGCCGGACCTAGACTTTGGAATTCGGCCGACCGAGGACCCGCCTGACGGCAAGATAACCCATCTGTAATGACTGCAGCTGTATGAGCACTCGAACATCTACATTTATGGTAGGTACAAAACTGTACTATACTGATACTGTCTCACAGAATTGTAACTCCTTATACAGTAGTATAAAGGAAAACTTAAGAGCCTCAGGGAATCAGGTAACACAAAAAGCTGTGCTTCACACATTCCAGGCTGGCTTCAAAAGAAGGTAGACAACCCATTCTATGAAACCAGCTGAACAGGATCTAGACAGTGACCAGAAATATCAAGCAAATAATAACAGCACTACAGTTTTGTGGTGACAGTTTTGGCTGGTGACTCATTTGTTGGTCAGGGAAGTCAGGTGTCAACAAGTCATGATTTAAGAGGGCCACTCAGCATGTCTTGGTACCCTCATACTTTAAAGTGAAAGTTGGTATATCCTGACAATTACCGAGCAGTTGAGAGGTGTGGTTTCCTGTTGATTACATAGCTGGCTGCTGCTTCTGCTGCTAATGGAATTTTAGCTCTCTTGTCTCCCCCAGTAAATCTGCCAGTGTGATTTGTCTTATATCAATGATAGAGTACTTCTCATCCTTGACAGCAGCATTGGCTATATCTTTATATGAGTATTCTCCATAGAGTGTTTGATTAAATCCCAGGTTTCAAGATGGAGAAAGATTAGGAGATGCTTGGTTGATTTCCTGGATCAAATGGGGGGGGGGGGGTCAGCTGTGTGGTGTGGGATTCTACCAGAAAGGCTAGAGCTCTGGTCCTGGACCTAACCATGGCAAAGGGAGGAGTCAGAGATGTCTAGATGAAGATACTGTTAACCAGCAGTAATTGTCTAGCTTTCTGTTTTAGAAAGGATTAAGGTTATGGTAGAAGGTGGTAATGCAGACTTTGGGAGTAGTAGTAAATGATGACTCTGAGTCTGGAGTCAAATTGAGGGGATAGCCAGTTTATGGGGATGGGTCAAGAGTGAAATAAATAAGACTATTGGAAAAGGGCTTCAGAAAGAAATAAAAAGTATAGAAAAGGACAAGGCTGTTTGTAGCAGTGTGAGGGTTGCAATTAGTGCAAAAAGACAGAAATGAGACAGTGAACTAAGACCTAATCTGCCTGAGTTGATAGTAGTTTAGATTTAAAAGATCCCATAGCACTTATCAAAAAGAGTAGGGAAGGTCCCATTTGCCCTGACCATATTTCCCCTACTCAGTATGAATATCACCTTGGGTCTCCCCTGAAAAGTTGCTTTGGCTTAGTGGGACTAACCCATTCAACAAAGTGAAAATAAAATACATAAATAAAAGGAGAGTAGGTGAAGAATGCCTAGTGCAAACAGGAAAGCAGACATGGAGCAAAAGTATTACTCAAAAGGAAGTTGGCAGAAGGAGTCAAGAAGGGGATTAACATATTTTTTATGTATCTTATAATAATGAGGAAGGGAGCAACAGACTTGGTCATATGTAAGGATGGTAGGAGCATCAAAGAAAACAGGGAATGAACAGGGGTATTGAATGAATACTTAAGTTTAGTTTTTACAGTAGTGCATAGTGGAGAAAGCAGTGGATTGGCAGCAAGAGAGACGGGGAGAAGTGGGAGAGAAAACTGTAAGTACTTTGCGAGGATGAGGTACAGTGACATGACAGGCTGCTCCACAGGATCTTTAGGAATCTGCTAAGTGCAGTTGTGAATCCCTTGATGGGGATCCAGATAACTGACCAGCACTGCTATACTTAAGGACTGGAAGATGGCATTAGCAATGCTCTTTTGCAAAATGGGATTGTAAGTCTAAGCTAACATAGGGGTATAGTGCCCAGATGAAATATCTTTGTAAGACTCAGAGGCACAGAAAAAGTCACTCTTTTCAATTTGCCATTGTCTATAGGCTTTAATATGGTGCCATTTAGGTATAATAGAAAAATTCAGATGCTGTGTTTTTTTCTCTCTTCTTGTTATTGGTCATTTAGTGTACCAAGTGATTCAAAGTTGCCTTGATTGTGTACTGCTGCTGGTGCTGCTTCTACAAAATTCTGGAGAGTGGAAATAGAAGTGAAGTTGCTCTTAAGGTTTATGACTTGATTTTTTGCTTCCAAGATGACTGCACAGTGATCAACAGCTTCATCATAGCTCTCTTTGTGAAAAAAAAAAAAAAACTGAGGTAAAGGCCAGTAACTCTGCCTGTTTCAGTAAATTCACTTCACTTCCTGGCTAGTAAGTACACTGTTTGGATGGCAGCAAAGAAGAAAATGCATGAAAGAAAATCAACTAAAAAAGATAGAGAAATCCTGACTGGGAAGAATCCTGCTGCTGTTCACCAAGAAGCACTTCAAGCTTCAGCTTTGCTGCAAGACATGGCTTCCAATAATCTAGAGGGAAAATAAATTCTATGTACTCAGTGCTGATTAAAATAAACAAAGCATTGAAGGAGTCTATGTACTTAAATAACTAAAGACTGGAAAATGGAAGAAGCATTAAACAGCTATTGATGAACTGATAAAAAAAACTGTAAAAATAAAAGGTTGAAATAAGGAAAAGTCTGGCTCAGTATATTACTGCTCAAGAAGAGATGTTTCAAAAATAGTAGAGTTAGAGAACAAAGCATGCAGGGAAAACCTGAGATTTTCGGTGTCAAATTAAGTGGAAGGAACAGACTGTGTTAATTTTTTGAAAGCACAGATAAGCAACTGGACTGATATTCTACAGCAGGATTTGTTAATCAAACAGGCACATTGTGTTTATACTCCAAACCTGCCCAAGAGAATGCAGCAAAGATGTGTATTAGTAAAGACCAACAGAAAGAGCTGATTCTGACAAAACTGTGTCAGAAGGGCAAAGTATTAAAATTGGAGGCAGTACAGTGTTTCTGGAAAATGATTGTTATGTAGTCCTATCTCACCGTAATTCTTGCTGGATTGGTTAGGAGCCGATTTTCAGCTCCAACTCGGCCGATACTAAAGCTCGAGAGCTTTTACTGGCTCAAGGCTAACCCCTATCCCATGGTGCCTCATGGCAATTCCCCAGATCTCATTTGCTGTGAAAGCTTCGAGGTTGTGTCTTACTGGCTCGGTGGCTAAGTAACAGTTTATTTACTAAATTTAGTCCTTTTTCTTGACTTTTACTATCCTTTTTAAAGTCTTCAATATTTTATCTCTTGTGTGACTGTTATTGAGAGTTTCTGACCCCTTTTCTTCCCCCTAGGAGTGTACGGCCCGTTTAGAGCCTTTCCTCCCTGAGTGTGTGTCTTATATAAAAAAAAAAAAAAAAAAGTTTTATATAACTCCTCTCTTCTTACTATCCTTTGTCAGTAGTTAGTACTTGGTTATTATTGTTATTGTTGCTTTTCTAGCTATTCTATACTGTTAGTCAGTATGTCTAAAGAAAAGGATAGAGAGCATAAGGATCATCACCCTTCGGGGTTTAAAAAGTGCGATATATGCTCACAGAAATTGTCTCTGACAGACAGTCATACCAGTTGCGTGTACTGTTTAGGTGAAGCTCATTTGCAAGAGCCCTGTACCTTTTGCAATGCATTTAGCACCAGGATCTTGAATGAGAGGAAATGAAAACTAACTGATAGGGGTCTTATGACCAGTTCCTTCCAGGAACAGCTGGAACTCGGACAGGCAACTCCTAAGTCTTCAAAGCAAAAATCTTCATCCCCAGCTTCGGAGCCATCGAAAAAGACAAAAGCGTTGAAGCCAAGGAGTTCTGGCTCCGATTCAGCTTCTTCCACATCGGTACTGTCAGTCTCCTCGGTACTGAGGCAACTTTTGGACTCAAAGTTTACCTGATATTGATGTTGTGTCACCCACCTTGAGATCTCCTATTTTGGAGAGGAGGAGATTGCCTTCTGGCTTCATCAGATCCTCCAGGACACTATCAGATGAGGACATCGAGCGGGTGGTGAAGAGGTTGCTTTCAGATTCAGCTTTGGCAAGGAAATTGGCCCCTCCGGACCCAAAGGCTTCGGAGCCGACCCCCTTACCTACCACTATTCCTCCTCCGACTGCTTCGCTTTCAGAGCCTATTACTTCAGGTTCTTCGGTCTTGGACCTGTCTGTTCCAGGGATCCAACCCGCTTCCTCAGAACCGATTGCTCTATCCTCAGTGGCTCAGTGTGGAGCCGAGGGATTTTTGAGCCAATGCTCTCAAGAGTCGACTCCGAGGGGGACAGTCCGCCTGGCTTTTCTTCGGAACTGACCCTCCCTCTCGGTGCCTTGGCTCGACTCAGATCGGCTCCCTCTTCTGCTTCGGAGCCGTTCCCTCTTGCTAGGAGCTGACCATCCATCTCCTCGGAGTGGAGGTCTTCTTTGGAGCAGGGAGGAAAGGCTTTCAAAGCTATAGTGAAGGCTTTGTCTTCTGCTAAAGCCATACCTTTGGAACCTGTATCCCACCAGCAACAGGCAGCAACCTCTTCCCCCCCTGCCACCCCCACAGCATAGGGAACCAGAGGCCCAAGCAGTCCCCATTGGAGGTGCCCCCTCTTCCGAGACCTCCCCAGATTATCCCACTGGAGAGCTCCCTTGGAAGAGACTGTGCAAGAGGAAGCATGTTGACTCACCTGAGTCTGTTACTTCTGACAATGATTTAGAAGAATCAGAAGGGTCCCCTAGATCCCCCTCTGAGGATGTCTCCTTTTCTGACATCCTAGAAATCCTTAGACAGAGGGGTGATTGGAAGACCTCTAACCCTACTGAAGATGAATCAGTGTATCTTGAGGCCTTTGGTTCCTGACCTTCCACCTCCTGGGTGACACCGCCTTATGACCAACTCTTGGGGGTCATATTGCAGAAAGCCTGGACCTCCCCAGACTCAGTGGAGCCTATCCCGAGGAGGCCAAATACATTTATGACAGCACCTGAGGATAAGACTTTCATTAGCAAAGGAGTTCCCATTGATGCTATGGTGGTAGCAGTGGCCACCAAGAAGGAGTTATCCAAAACATCTTCTAATATCCATCGTCCTAACAAGGAGTCCAGGATGATGGATAGGTATGGGAAGCGTACCTTCTCTTCAGTGGCATTTACATTAAGATTGCTGAATTACCTTACGCATTTTACTCGTCTTCAGAGGGATCTCCTGAAGGAGTTAGGAGATACCCTCCAGGGTTCAGTATCTCCGGGTTCCATGGATAAGGTTTCCGCACAGCTCTCCACCCTTACATCAGTAGTTAACTCCTCCATGAGGCTGATATTGTACACAGCAGATGGAGTGAGTAGGACAGCCGCAGCAGGAATATCCCTCAGGAGACATTCTTGGATACGTCTTTGTAATTTCACGGAATCCTTCAAGTCTTCCTTCACTAATGTCCCCTTTGATGGTTCATCTCTTTTTGGACCCCAGGTGAAAGAGACTTTGACCAGGTGCGAGCAGGAAGGGAAAACCTTATCTGCCGCTGGAGTCTGTTTCTCCCTCCCATCTAGACCATATCCAAAGGGTAATATGGGAGGGAAAATGTGGTTCCGTAAATCCCAAAAAGGTTTCCCTCAGGCACAAGGTCAATCCTCCCCTAGAGGCAGCAGGGGAAGATATAATGGAAGACGCCGCCCTCATGGCAGAGGAGGTCCGCAACATCAGGGAGACAGTGAAACCTTCTCTGATTGTCCCTTCCATTGCCCCTGAGGGGTTGTCTGACTGTCCATCTCTGGATGCAGTCAATGGTCTTCTATCGCTGTACCCAAGTGCCTGATGTACCACCCATTCAACTAGACCGTGCAACATCAGAGGTCATCTTGTTGCTGCAAAAAAGAGTCATCTAAGAAGTCCCCGCAGAGCAAATAGTATCTGGAACCTACTCTCGATTCTTTTTAGTTCCGAAAAAGACAGGGGACTGGAGATCAATTCTAGATCTCAGCAGGCTCAACAAGTCTGTAAAGAAATTGAAGTTCCAAATGATCACTCTGCAGTCGATATTTTGGGAAAGACAATTGGATGTTTCTATCAGAAAAACAAAAAAAACAAACAAAAAAAAAAAAAAAAAAATAATCCTTGTTTTCCCGCCTCTCCGTTTAGACCAGTTTACAGGCATTGCTGTATTCTGGGCTGTGGTGTAGTTCCTGTGTTGTCCATTACCTTACTTGGATAGAGGGAAGCTTCTTTGCTCACCAGTGGGAGTGGGGAGCCTTGAGCAGCTTATCTGTCCCTGTAGGAAGCGACCTCAGCACAAGAAGCTGTAGTAATTGGTTGTTTTGGACCATTTCTAGCTCTTTTGTAGTTCACTGTTTAAAATCCGCATTTGCACGGCTTTGCGCGGTTGTGCGCATAGCGCAGCAGCGGTTAAACTTCTTCTGGCTCCGCCAGGTCTGCTCTTCAAATTTTCCCTTAAGGAAGCTCTACTCTTAGCATAATCAGACTACTCACTATATTATAAGCCTAGCACTTGTTCTCTACTAAGTAAGCACTCTCGTACTAAGTAAAGCACTACATCTACTTACCACCCCTGTGAATATCCACTTCCCTTAAAGGTACAGCACTCCCTTATACTGTTCTAGCATGTTGAGTGATAGATTACTGGCGTCCTCTCCAGTTCAGCTGGTCAATCTGGGTATCTTGAGACAATGCTACAATTGTCTCATGTACACAGACAACCCTCTCCTCCTCCCAACAAACATTAATACATGTGAGAGATGCAACTATATAGCCAAACTGGAGGCTGAACTTTCTCAACTCAGGGCTGGCATGACCAGACAGGAGGAGATGGTAACCACACACACAACAATCCCAGTCCCACGTAGACCTACCACAACTGAAAACCAAACACATAAAAACACAAAGACATACTTGGAGGCTCTAATAAAAAACTTACCAAAACAACAGAGGCTCCCAAAGCAGACATCCAGAAATTCACCACCTCAAAACAAAACACATGCAACACATACTTCAATAAATAAGTGTGTCAACCAATCACAGCCCTTAAGGCCAAACACCATGCCTGATACACTAGTAATAGGTGAATCTATAGTCAGACACACTGATGTCACGCTGACCAGGCTGAACAAGGAGAGGGTGACTGTGAGCTGTCTGTCGGGAGCTAGGATCCGCCACATAACACACGCACTCAAGTCACTCCAAAGCAAGTACAAATATGACTCCGTCATTGTCCATGCTGGTGTGAATGACCTGAGACGTACCTCCCTGGACTACATGAAAAGAGACATAGAGGTGCTCTCCGATTATGTAGCCCAGGCTGGTATGACCCTGACCCTGAGCAGCATCTTGCCCTCACCAAGAATGATACCACAATACAAAGACAAGATGATCAGCTTTAATAATTGGCTCAAGTACTGGTGTCATTCTAAGGGGATCCAATGTTTGTCTGCCTGGGATGACATGTTGGACAAGCCACGCTGCTTCGCAAGGGATGGCTTACACCTGTCACCACTGGGCTTCCGGATATTGGCTAAGGCTCTTGCCACCCCCATAGTGCCTTTTTTAGGCAAGGCTCAAAAGACCAACCCACCTCCTTAGAAAACAAAAATGGAAAAAAACTAAGGGTAATGCTGCTCAACGTCAGAAGTCTAAATCTCAAGATGCAGGCACTTGATGCACTCCTCTGCATGGAGAACATCGACGTCTGTGCAGTAACTGAAACCTGGTTCAAGGCTCCTGAGAGCACCCCAGCGCTACCAGGCTATACCTCGCATCAGGCTTTTCGGCCCCAAAACCCGGGCCGAACCACAAAGGGAGGGGGAGTGTCCATATTCATCAAGGACACCCACACCTCCAGGTTAGTAGCAACACATGAAGCATCAGAGACCATACAGGTGCAACTAACCGTAGGCAAAACTGCTATACAACTGGTAGCATGTTACAGACCACCCTCCCAATCTCAAGAACCCCACTCAGCCTTCCTGAAGACATTGGAGGATATGAATGTATCACAAAATACCATCATACTGGGAGACTTCAACTACCCAAACATAGATTGGGTACATTATTCTAGCCCTAATACCCTAGCCCAAAGGCTCCTGGAATTCATAAATTCAAATGCACTGGAACAACTAGTCACCTCTCCCACTAGGGGAGATAATATACTAGACCTGATCATCACAAACATGGGGACAAAATGCTCCACACCGGAAGTATACCCCTCACTAGTGAGATCAGACCACAAACTAATCACCCTGGATATACATATCCCACCTCCACCCCCAGCACAAAAGACCACAGTGAAAAACTTCTCAAAAGCAGACTTCACTCTTCTTAAGACTGAGATGGTATCCTTTAAGCCCACTGTGCCAGTGGATACCACATCCCACAATGCCGAATCCTTCACAAATGCTTTTGATGGACATCTCCAAGAATGCATGGATCATGCAATCCCAAATAAATCCAAGTCCCTCTCCACCAAAGGCAAGCGTCCTGTCTGGTGGACCTCAGCCATTAACAAATTGTATAACAAAAGAAGGAAGCTACTGCACGTCAGAGCAAAATCCCATGAAGGGAAGACATCTCTGATCAACATTAGCAGAAAACTACGTTCTCTCATAAAAACATCCAAGGCCAACTTTGAGAGAAAAATCGCTAAGGACACTAAAGATAACCACAAAGCCTTCTTCAGCTATGTTAGAAACCTGGGCGGAAACCCTCAGATATGCTCAGAGTTGGTTCACAACAACAAAAAATACACTGAACCCACAGATATTGCCAACATTCTGGCTGACAGGTTCAGTGCAAATTTATCCCCTCCCTCACCCCCAAAAGAAAAAATACTTATCCCAGCTGAATGTAATCTCCCTGTCATCTCAGATGTCCAAGTGAGAACCGCCCTAAACAAAGCTAAAAACACAGCATCAATGGGACCTGACTGTATCCCGGGTTGCATGTTATGTGAATTCCAAGAGGAGCTAAACCCACACATAAAAATGCTATTTAACCTTAGCCTTACTTCGGGATATGTACCTGAACACTGGTGTGCAGCAATAGTGGTCCCACTCCACAAAGGGGGTGCCTCTACAGACCCTGGAAACTATTGCCCCATAAGCTTAACCAGCCTGGTCTGCAAAGCTATGGAAAGAATCATTATGGAACTCATAAACAGAGACATAGGGGACCTACAGACACTTGACCCCACCCAGTTCGGCTTTGTAAAGAACAGATCCTGCCTTTTGAACCTGGTTGACTTTTTCAAAACAGTCACTAGAGCCATTGATGAGGGCAAAGCAGTCCATACAGCCTACCTGGACTTGGCTATAGCCTTCGACACAATACCCCACTCAGGCATCATAGATAAGCTCAACAGCTTAAACGTAAACCCTTATGTGACTAGATGGGTTGCAAACTGGCTAAAGAACAGAACCCATAAAGTTAAAATTGCTGGAGCAATGTCAGACTCAAAGCCAGTCAAAAGTGGTGTCCCACAGGGGTCTGTCCTGGGACCCCTCTTGTTCGGCATTTATTTCTCAGATGTTAAAGCAAACATGGGAGGGCTGTGGCTGACAAAGTTTGCAGATGACTGCAAACTAGGCGCCATAGTCGATACACCAGCGGACACATACATCCTACAAAAAGGCCTCACAGAAACGGACAACTGGTGCCGGAATCACGGCCTTAAACTAAATGCCAAACAATGTATAGTCATCCCCTTTGGGAAAAACAAAGTACCCACAAATTATCACATAGACAGCAACCCACTGAGTATGGAAAAAGTAATCAGAGACCTAGGGACCCAAGTCGACAGGGACCTCTCATTTGACACCCACATTGCCAAAGTGGTTAGAAAAACATTCTACCTTGCACACCTCATCATGAAGGGATTCACATCCAGATCCAAGGATGTCATTGTACCCCTATACTCCTCCCTCATCAGGCCCATGATTGAGTATAATGCCCCATTTGGTATGTACCTCACCCGGCATTTGCAGCAGCTGGAGAGACCACAAAAGTACCTCACCAAGAGGATCAAGGGTCTCCAACATATGTCTTATTCTGCCAGACTAAAGAAACTTCAGCTCTATTCAGTAGCATACCGCCTGCTCAGAGGTGATCTCTGCCTGACGTACAAGGCCATGTCCAATCAGGATCTGATGGACATGCTCCACCTCAAAAAATCCAAATCTATCAGGATCACGAGAGCTAAAGACTTAAACCTCGGCACAAGTATGAATAGGACATGCTGGAGGGATAGATTCATAACCCAGAAGCTTCCCATGCTTTGGAACAGGATCCCAGTTCATATTAGGCAGAGCCCCTCACTGACTCTCTTCAAGAGAAATCTTGATGAGTGGATGGGAGATCGTAAGTTTACCCCAGGGGTCACATCTGTGTCACTGCTAGACAGGGGCACAGTAAACTAATTCTATTATATAAGGGGACCTTCATTGTGTCACTACTAGACAGAGGCACAGTATTCTAAATTTATTCTGTACATTTTTGTACCATTTCATGGGGTGGCAAAAGCCACATCACTATGGCTAGGCTTACAAATGCCCCAGGGCAGATAGCCTAGTACTATACTATGAAACTATGTGCTCAATAGATCTCCAGGATGCGTACTACCACATCAAAATGGACAGGCACTCTAGGAGACAGTTCTGGCTGGGAGCCAGTCATTTCCAGTTCAGAACACCGCCCTTTGGTCTTGCTACAGCCCCCAGAGTGTTCACCAAATGCATGGCAGTGGTTATGGCTCACCTGAGACGTCAAGGATTCCAGGTGTTTCCGTACTTAGATGACTGGATCCTCACTGCTACCACCAAGCATCAACTCATCAGAACCAGGGACAAGAATGTATCCTTGTGCGTCACTCTAGGCATCACAGTCAACCTAAAAAAGTCAGCCTTATCTCCTTTGCAGCACATTATATTCTTAGGCTCAGAAGTAGACACAACCACCATTTCAGCAAGACTAACACCAAAAAGAGTAGAGTCTCTACACAGTCAAGTCAGATCCTTGCTAAACAAGCAAAAAGTTCAGGCCAGGATAGTCCTTCAAGTCCTAGGGACTATGGCCTCCTCCATCCTATTAGTTCCTCTAGCCCATCAACACCTGAGGATACTTCAGTGGCTGTTATTTGCCCAATGGTCGATGCAAGACCTTCCATTGTCTCATCAGATTTTTATAACAAACACCTGCAAGAAGGATCTAACATAGTTGCACACAGAACAACTTCTCCTAGGTCGTCCACTTGTTCCTCCCCAAGATAAAGCAGTTTTGACCATGGACGCTTCCCAGATAGGGTGGGGGGGGCATTATCAGGGAATGACAGTCCAAGGTACTTGGCAGAACCACGAGAACCACTCGCACATCAATATTCTGGAGATGAGAGCGGTGCTGTATGCATTGCAAGCACTTCACAGCTCCCTTCCCACCGGGACAGTTGTGATCCAGTCAGACAACATGTCTGTCGTGTGGTACATAAACAAGTAAGGGGGAACCAAATCTTACCTGCTTTGCTGAGAGGCCTTAAGAGTTTGGAAATGGGCGATGGACATTCAACGCTTTCTGGTAGCAACACACATTCCGGGGAAATCCAACGTAATAGCAGACGAACTCAGCCGAGTAATTGTTGCCTCACGAGTGGTCCCTGAATCCAGAATTTGCGAAAGAGATCTTTCACAGATGGGGCCAGCCTTGCTGCGACCTATTCACCACTCACCTGAACACCAAATGCAGCAGCTACTTTGCCGTCATTCCTCATCCAGGGATGTCACCCAGGGATGCTCTAGTCCATGATTGGCCCCCGGGACTTCTTTATGCCTTTCCACCTTTTCCTCTCATCCCAAAGGCAATACGGAAAGCAAAACAGTTGAGGAGTTCCCTGATCCTCATTGCTCCTTACTTGCCTCAACAAGTGTGGTTTCCCTTCCTGTGGCCCTACCTTTTGGAGGAACCATGGATTCTGGACCCATCTCCAGACCTCCTATTCATCAATCGGGGCAGTTCCATCCCACCATCCACACCCTCAAATTGACAGCATGGCTGCTCCAGTTCCATGAATAGCCAGGTGTATTCCCCTATCTCCTTCTGTCAAACACATTCTGATCTCATCCCATAAACCTTCCACTCAGAAACTATACTCCAGCAAATGGAAAAGATTTTCTATTTGGGCTACAAACCAAGGCTTAGATCCATATATGGTTCCTATAGAATCTATTCTATCCTTTCTAGCATCAATTTTTCATGAAGGAGCTGCAGCCACTACAGTCATAGTTCAGTTAGCTGCCATTTCCAATTTCCATTTTGGCTTCATGGGAAATCCAATTATGTCTTGTGCAAAACCTTCTTGAAAGGAGTTCTTCTCAGGACTCCAATCAAACAGCCATTAGAACCCTGGGACTTAAACTTAGTCCTCTCATCTTTAATGTCTGCACCCTTTGAGCCCTCCTCTTCATCAGACCTGAAATTGTTGTCATAGAAAACACTATTCTTAGTAGCCATAACATCTGCTAGGAGAGTGTCAGAACTGCAAGCTCTTACTATCGGACCTCCTTACATTATTTTTCACAAGGATAGATTCTCACTCAGGGCAAACCCTTCCTTTCTTCCCAAGGTATGCTCAGAACACAATCTGAACACTACTATTGATCTACCAGTGTTTCTTCCCAACCACTCTAATAAATCTTGAGTATAGACTACACCAGTTTAGATGTTCACAGAATTCTCAGATTTTATTTATACAGGACTAAAGAATTCAGAAAATCAGATCAATTATTTGTTTCCTTTTCTGACAAGAATAAGGGCTTGCCTGTTTTCAAGATTACTCTTTCAAAATGGCTTTTGGATTGCATTTCCTTTGCTTATCAAACTGCTGGCAAACAATTGCCAATCAAAGTCAAAGGCCATTCTACTAGAGCTGTATCTACTTCATGTGCTTTTAGATCTAGGCTCCCAATTGATACTATTTGCACAGCAGCTGCTTGGGCAAGACCACATACTTTTGTCACTCATTACAAATTGGATTTGGCCTCCCGGGACAGGTCATCCTTTGGGTCCACTGTGCTGAAGAGTCTCTTCGCTTGAGCCACCCAGAATAAAGGTGCTAGGGACACTGTCCCATCCAGCAAGAATTATGGTGAGATAGGACTACATAACCTAAAGAAGTTATGAACTTACCATAACGTTCCATGTTTGTAGTCCATCTTGCCTACATTCTTGCATCCCTCCCTCCAACCCCCTTCCTGTTTCTGGAGGATCTGGTGGACTATACTGGTGCTGTCTGACCTGGATTTTAGTTGTTGTCCACATGGCATGGATTGTATTACAAAATGTTTTGTCTGTATGTTTACAGCTCTGATATTTCATACCTGTTAGGTACTTATTGCTTTCTTGCAAACAAGATCTGGGGAATTGCCATGAGGCACCATGGGATAGGGGTTAGCCTCGAGCCAGTAGAAGCTCTTGAGCTTTAGTATTGGCAGTGTCGGAGCCAAATATCGGCTCTGAACCTATCCAGCAAGAATGTAGGTGAGGTGGACTACAAACATGGAACGTTATGGTAAGTACATAACTTCTCTTTAAGTGTACTACAGGAAGAAGAGAAGCAAATGTATACCAGCAATCAAGGAATGTCAAGAAGCAGGTGTGAGATTCAAGCTGCTGTATCCACGTGCCTTCAGAGTATTTTTCCAGGAGGATCAAAGTAATTTGTGATGCAGAACAGGTTAAGGAGGAAAAACAAAAGTTTGTCCAACAAAAAGTGAGCCATAAATAGAAAAGGGCTCTCTGTTTCTCATTATTCTGATAATAAAGCTCATAGAGAGACTTTGCCAGTGAACTATTTTCCACTGTTCCAAAGGAAAATACTTGAGAGACAGAAAAAAGCACAGAAGTTGACTAGGAGAGTCAGAGTCCCTTGGACTTAAAACAAAGTCTGGGGTTGAGAAATGGAGATGAACGGGAAGAAGACCAGTAACATTGAAATTAGTGAATAAATGTGAGATTATAAGGCATCAATCACAGTTGTAAAATGTGACTGTACAAGAAAAAGTGGAAAGGTTTGACATTGTTGACTTTGTTAAACCTTTGGGGGAACTGAAAAGTACATGCCCCACCTCAAATCATTAATGTTTGGAAGGACACTATGAAGAAGGGGAGGAAAGGAAAAAAGTTAACTGTAAGTAAAACTATTTTATTCTTAACAGTATCTGTGTAAAACACGTCAAGATATAAATTGCATGTTATATAGCAAAGCATTTCAGTTATTGTTGTATATGATAACAATACTTAAGTAAACAAGTGCCTTTTTTCTTATTTTTAATTTTAAGAAATGTAAGCATTACCGTGGAAAAGGAGAGTAAAGGTTGGACAAAAACATGTTTAAGTTATTAGGCTGTAGTCTTAGATTGTTAGGGTGGGGGTTGTGGTGTAAAAGTACATAAAGCATAATATATGTAGAGCTGATATTTTTTTCTCTTACTTTTGCTTAGGTGACTGTCTGGATTAAGGGCCTTGGCTTAATCTAATAACAATGTTTTAGTATAAGCAAGTAAATGAGAGAACACTGAATGTAATGAAAAGTTTTTCTTTAACAAATAAATGTTTAGTGCGATTTGAGATGTCTGCTGCTGAGGACAGCTGTAAATTTTGTTCTTATGTTTGGATGGAGACAAGCTGACTACAGGGACAGGCAGCAAAAACCAGAACACTTTTTTAAAGCTAAAAGTGAATGTTTTCTGAAAACATACAAGCTGTTTTTCACATCTGTGAGGAGAATGAAGATAAGACAAGAACAGACAGCAATTAGTGTAAGTAGGAGCGCGGCTGTAACATGAGTCTTAGCATGGATCACCTAAATTTTGTGTGTGTGCAGCTGTTGATTTAGGACAGTTGCTCACATCAGGAGACTTAAACTTCAATATTTGAAGATATACATAGTTTTGTGTGTTTGTTTTAAGATAATAGGGTGTTCTGGGGGTGTTAGCTTTTTTGTTTGAGGGTTCATTAAAACAAAACATCTTGTAAAATGTGAGATAGGGTCAAATGCAGATGATGAGAAATAAGTGTATTAAAGGTCAACCTGCCAAACATTATTGAGTGCATTTAACAAAAACACTGAAAATAAACATTTAAAAAAGCTGTCATATATATAATAGATGGGAGTAATAACTTTTTTATCATAATGGCTGCGCTGTTTATATTATTTTGAATTTAAATGCTCTCACATATATAGACAAAAAGGAAAGTATTGAATTATGTTAAGAAATGCATAATGCAAATAACAATACTACAGGAGACATGTTCAGAAAGAAATGAGCATGGGAATTTAATAAAGGTTTTCAGGATGAATATTCAGCCAAGTTTCATGGACAAAGGAAAATATTAATACTTAGACTAATTGCTAGTGGAGCTCCAGTACTGATAGAAAAGGAAAAAAAAGATAATGATGTAGATTTGTGCTAGTAAGGGACTATTGGCAAAGGAGGAGGATTACACTGGCATGTATTTATATTCCACCTAAAACTATTATGGCGCTTAAGAAAATTGTTGGAGAAGTAATCAGATTTCAGCAGGGAACAGTACTTATAAGTGGGCACTGTAATATGATTTGCAACAGTGAGGATGTATCTAAAGGACATAGAAGGGAAAATATAGCAAATGAAGGTAGATTTCTAAAGAAGATCATGACAATATTTGTTATGGAGGACGTGAATTCAGAACTCAGAAGGAATTTATAAATTATTCCCCAAGGTGCAATAACTGGGCTAGACTAGACATAAATTATATTTCACAGGAACATGTGCATTAAATTGTAAGCTTCAAAACACATCCAGTAACTATTTCAGATCATGTGCCAATAGCAACTAAGAAAAATGCAGGATATTTAACTAAAAATGAGACACTGGTGCTTTTTCACCTACCTGATAAAAAGAGAGGAGTTTGGGGAATGGGTAGTGGCAATTATTTGAGACTTGTTAGGGCAAGTAGAAATTTCTTCAGAAGTTATAGCTAGTGAGTGGGATACAATGAAAGTGGAGTTTAGAGATAGGGTAGAAATGAAAGAAGAAGCGATATGGTTAAGAAGTAAGAATGATTTAGAGAAGTTGACAAAAAAATATTTCAAAATAAGGGGAGTCTCAAAGAGCAAGAAGAGGTACAACTGCAGAGTGCTAAAGAGAAAATAAGGGGGTATCTGGATAATGTACATGAGTTTAGAAAGATTGCTGTTAAGCAACTGTTTTTTGATAATAATTCCGGAGCACAGAAACTTTTAACACAAAGGCTTAAGCAACAGAAAGTAAGAAGGGCTGTTGCCAAATGTAGGAAGCCTATAACAAGAAAAATAACCAGATATCCTGTAGCAGTATTAGAGATATTTTGGAAATGTTATTAAAATTTGTATAGAGGTAAGAAATGTGGAAATTAAGATTAGCACAAATGGGAAATATTTATGGAAGACTTAAGTATGCCAAGGGTAGAGGCAGATGAGGCTCAGCAGTTAACAGTTAAGATAGGAGGAAATTAAATAAAAAAACATGACATGCAATCAATGTGCAGGAAAGTCTTCAGGAATAGATGGTATTCCTGTGGAAGTTTGGAAGCTCAGAGGAAAGAAAGTGAAAAATCTCTGGAAGGATTTGTTTTAACAATATTTTAAAAGGAGGGGAAGCACCAACATCCTGAAAGAAAGCTGAGGAGGCTGTAATACATAAAGATGGTAAACACCCATCAGACCCAGCTTCATATAGACCCATTTCAATTTTAAAACATGGTTATCAAGTGCGTTTTTCTATTGTAGCTAAAAGAATGGCAACGTTGTTGCCAAAATTGATAGATATGGATAAATATGGTTTTGTGGAGGGGAGGCAAGCATTTTGGCAACATTCATTTAGTAGAACAAAAGAAAAACATTAAAATGACAACAATGATCCAGAAACGAGCAGAGTATAAGAAAATATCTTTGTTGTTATTAGGTCTTGATGCAGTGAAAGTGTTCGATAGAGTAAGCTGGGATTTTATGAGTAGGGCAACGACAGCATTTGCATTCCCAGATACTGTAATAGGGTTAATTAGGAAGCAGTATGAGGGATCAGAGGCAAAAACTGAAGTGGGATGTTTCCTCCCTGACAGGTTGTGTCTGAACAGAGGAATCGGGCATGGAAGTCTTCTTTCCCCTTTGTTATTTGTTTTGTAATTAGTGCAATTGGCAAAGAAAATAAGGTACTCAGAAACTCAAGAATATAATTGGTATGGTACTAAAGAAAATTTGGCTTTATTTTCAAATGATATTATTTTGTACCTGGTAAAACCAGAAAAGGACATCTCAGTGTTGTGGAACATCTTGAGACAGTTTCAAGTCTTTTGGGGATGTATTTTTATCATAATGTATATTCCTTTCATCCACATCCCTGAAATAAGTCAATCCTCCTTCCTTCCCTATCCAAATTGACATTTCTGAAGCCAAATCTACCTGTAGCCTGTCTACCACAAGATCCAGGTACAGATTCTTAGTTTTAGCACTTGAATTTGCTTATTCGTGCTCAGCACTTGTTCAGAACTTGTTGCTAGCACTAAATAAGCTACAAATTACTACAGCACTCAACCTTTCTCTTTACCTAGAGAAAAACAGTTTTTGTACTTACCCTCACTTGCTTAGAGAAAAACAGCTCTTATACTCACTTTCCTCACTTGTCTAGAGGAAAGTAGTTTTTTATTCAGGCATGTCCAAGGGTCAGCTCCCAGTGTTCTGTCCTGTCTATCTGATGAATCTGGGCATCCTGGGGCAATGTAGCAATTGCCTCATGTACACAGACAACCCTCTCCTACTACCATCCAACACCACAACCTGTGAGAGATGCACTTATCTAGCCAAACTGGAGGTAAAACTCTCTCTAACAAAGACTGAACTTGGCAGTCAAAAGGAGAAGGTAAACACTTGCACCACACCACACTCATCACATAGTCCCAGTAAACCTACACCACCAAAATCCACACATAGAAACACAAAAACATTCGCAGACGCTCTCAGTAATAATCTGCTCAAGCAACAGAGACTTCCAAAGCGGAAACGCAAGCAACCTCCACCCCCCCCAACACAACCCAAATGACACACAGCCCACAGACAGTGTGTGCCAATAAACCACAGCCCATAAGGCAAAACAACGTACCCGACACACTAGTCATAGGTGACTCTATAGTCAGGCAGACTGATGTCCCACTCACCAGGCTAAACAAGGAGAAGGTTACTGTCAGCTGCCTGTTGGGTGCCAGGATCTGCCACATAAACCACCCACTTAGGTCACTCCACAACAAGTACAAATATGACTCTGTCATTGTACATGTTGGTGTGAACAACCTGAGACATACCTCCCTGAATTACATGAAAAGAGACATGGAAGAGCTCTCTGATCTTGTAGCCCAGCTAGGTATGACCCTAGCCCTGAGTAGCATCCTGCCATCACCCAGAATTATACCGCAGTACATGGACAAAATGATTGACCTCAACAATTGGCTAAGCTTCTGGAGTCATTCAAAGGGAATCCAGTATTTGTGTGCCTGGGACGACATGGTTGAAAGACCATGATGCTTTCCCAGAGATGGCCTGCACCTGTTGCCCCTGGGATTCCGGATACTGGCTAAGGGTCTTGCCGCCCCTATAGTGCCTTTTTTAGGCAAGGTTCAAATGACAAATTCACCATGTAACAGGAGCAGGCAAGCAAAAACTGAGGGTAATGCTACTCAATGCTAGAAGTCTAAATCTCAAAGTGCACTCACTCAAGGCACTCCTTAAAATGGAGAACATCGATATCTGTGCAGTGACTGAGAACCTGATTCAGGGCTCTAGAGAGCATCCCTGCATTACCAGGCTAGAGCTCATACCAGACTTTTTGGCCATTTAACATGGACCAGAACACCAAAGACGGTGGTGGGTCCATATTTATTAAGGATATCCACACCTCCAGGCTAGTTGCACAGCATAATGCATCCAAGGTTATCCAAGTGCAACTAACTCTGGGCAAAACTGCAATCCAAATTGTAGCTTGCTACAGATCCCCCACAATGCCCCAGGATTCCCACTCCTCTTTTCTTGAGATACTGGAAAATATTAGGGTTCTACCAAACACCCTAATAATGGGCGATTTCAACTACCCCACCGTTAACTGGGAAAACCACTCGTATACCAGCTCCTTCACTCAACGCTTTCTGGAATTCATAAATTCCAATGCCCTGGATCAACTTATCCACACCCCCACCAGGGGCAACAGTATCCTAGACCTAGTCATTACCAGCATGAGTGACCGGTGTTCCACACCTGAAGTCAGCTCCTCATTGGTCAGATCCAACCATAAGCTAATCACCCTAGATATCCACATCCCTCCCCCTCCCACCATTAAGGAAACCACTGTAAAGAATTTCTCCAAAGCCAACTTCATGCTTCTTAAGACAGAAGTGGCGAACTTCATGACACCCATGCAGATGGACAATACAGTTACAACTGCTGAATCCTACACAAATGCACTCTATAAGCACTTACACGAATGCATGGATCATGCTATCCCAAACAGAACCAAGATGCTATCCTCCAAAAAAGGAAGCCAGTCTGGTGGTCCCCTGCCATAAACAAACTCTACAACAGATGGAAAAATCTGTTGCAAAAGAAAGTAAAATTCCATGAGTGGAGGAGCTCCTTGGTCAGCCTCAGTAAGAAGCTGAGATCCCTTATAAAATCCTCCAAAGCTAGCTATGAAAACAAAATCACCACTGATTCTAAGGGCAACCACAAAGCATTCTATAGCTATGTCAAGAATCTCAATGGCAACACCCGGATCTGCTCTGAGTTACAGCACAATGGCATGAAAATTACAGAACCAACTGGTGTTGCCAACATCTTGGCAGATAGATTCAGTGCTAACTTTACCCCCCTCTCACCCCCATATCTATGCAGGAAGAATGCAGAGTCACTGTATTCACATCTATGCAGGTAAAAGCTGCACTCTCTAAAACCAAAAACACAGCAACCATGGGACCGGACAACCTCCCAGGATGCGTTTTACACGTACTTAAGAACGAACTGCTTCCCCACCTAAGCACCATGTTCAATCATAGTCTCACATCAGGCTTTGTGCCCACTGAATGGCACACAGCAACAGTTATCCCACTCCACAAAGGGGGAGCCATCACTGATCCTGGGAACTATCGTTCTATTAGCCTGATGAGCCTGTTCTGCAAAGCCATGGAACGCATCATCATGGAAGTCATAAACCAAGACATTGGTAACCTCCAAACTCTGGACCCCACCCAATTCGGGTTTGTGTTAGGCAGATCATGCCTTCTGAACCTGATCGACTTCTTTGAGGCAGTCACCAAAGCCGTAGACGAGGGTAAGGTGGTTCACACAGCCTATCTTGAGCTTGCCAGGGCTTTCGACACCATCCTCCATTCTGGAATTATAGCTGAACTCACTAAGCTAGGTATAAATCCCTACATCACAAGATGGGTTGCCAACTGGCTCACTGACAGAACCCACACTGTAAAAGATGCAGATTCCAAATCTGGCTTCAAAACTATGACAAATGGAGTACCACTGGGTTCAGTCCTGGGACCTCTCCTGTTTGGTATCTACTTCTCTCAAGTACAGGCTAACACAGAAGGCCTCTAGCTAATGAAGTTCGCAGCTGACTGCAAACTAGGAGCCATAGTTGAGTCCCCAAATGATGTGGACATCCTACAAAATGGCCTCACTGAGACAGATGCCTGGTGTCAGAGGCATGGCCTCAAGCTCAATGCCAAAAAGTGCATTGTTATCCATTTGGAAAAACTCTTTACCCATGAACTACCACATAAATGTCAGTCTCCATAACACCAAATGTGTGATAAGAGACCTTGGGACCCAGGTGGACAGTAGCTTCTCCTTTGATGATCACATCGCTACAGTAGTCAGGAAATCCTTCTTTGTGACACACCTCATCACAAAAGGGATTTCATCCAGAAAGAGGTCATTGTTCCCCTGTACTCGGCATGCATTAGACCCATTATAGAGTACAGTGGCTCCTTTGGAATATACCTCACAAGACATCTGCAGCAGCTGGAAAGGCCACAGAAGTACCTCACAGAGGATTACTCGCCTCAAACAGATGCCCTACACTGACAGTCTCAAAAAACTCCAACTTTACTCTGTAGCAGATCATCTACTCCGAGGAGATCTCTGTCTAACATATAAAGCTATGTTAAACCCAGAGCTGTTGAACAATGCTACACCTAAAGAAATCCCAATCCCTCTGAGCTACATGCTCTAGGGACCTAACCCTTGTCACCACAATAAACAGGACATGCTGGAAGGATAGATTCCTGTCTCGGAGACTTCCTATAGTCTGGAACAAGCTACCCATCTATGTCAAGCAAAGTTCCTCATTAGCACTCTTCAAGAAAAATCTTGATGAGTGGATGGGAATTAGGAAATACACCCAGGGGATCTCGTCTGTGTCTCTGCTCAACAGGGGCACAGGAAATTAACTTTCTTGGGTGGCATAAGCCAGGGAACCTTGTTGGCTAGGCTTACTTAGGCCCTTGGACCAATAGCCTAGTACCTACCTATGAAACAAATTGACATTTCTGAAGGAACTGGTTTCAATTTAGTGTTCTTGTTCTTGGGAAGCAAACTTGATCTGAGATATTGTCACATACATGTGCATTATGGATAAGAAAAAAAATTAAAGGAACTCGAGGCTGGAGCACAAGTTTATCTGGCTTGTATCTGAAAAGCACCCTGAATACTCATCAGTCAGACAATCATGGACGAAAAGATCCAGCACAAAGTTAAGAACATAACTTACTGTTTTGTTTAAGTAAAGTCCTACCAGATCATCTGCTTGCCATTGTTATCTGTTGTATTGTGATGAATGTACAGGGCTAAGCACTTGATGCCTTAAAGCTGAAGGTTCATAATGCCTTTGAGATTGTTTAGATAACTGGTCATAAAAGGCATCATAACTCAGATAGTTATTTTTTAAATGGAGATAAAATCCTTTTGCAGGATATGAGTTTAAAAGGTGGTAGATGTATTTAAAAAGGAGGAACTTTGATCAACAGGATGGCACACTATATGATGCTCATCAGACACATTGTTTAGGAGGAATCAAGCAGGACTTAGTTGACTTTAAAGGTGACCCTATCATTTGTGTTTGGGATGAGTTGAAGAATGCCATTATGGTGACTGGGACTGTATAAAATAACCGTTATTAGGAAGTTAGCTGATAAAAAAGTCAGAGAACCAAAAAGGATACTGAGCATGGAACAGATTCCCATTAGGTGTGTAAAGGGCACACAGTGTAGAGTTCATAATGGTATTGTCTGAATGCATAATATATTTGTAGAAGAGTTGTAGCAGTAAGATGAATGTTAAAACAAGTGATGAGCAGAGTTTGTGTCAGCTAGGTATGAGTCCAGATGTGTTGGACCCATTGGTATTTCCTCATATTCACCTATAGGAAGCCAGATACATTTGTGCAGGAAATAGCTGCAGCCCTAAGATGCTGAAAGCAACCAACAGGAAGGTACAGTAATCAAACAGTTTGGATCATGATACCACAGTAGGAAACTGGCACCCAAACCTACCCACAGGTAAGAAATCAGAAGTAATATGTGGACTTTGTTAATTCAAATGCCCTGGAATAAATTGTCCATACCCTGACAAGAAGAATAAACATTCTGGAGCTGGTCTTCACCAACACGTCAAACAGATGCAGTGTCACAACTGTTGGACCCTCATTAGTTAAAACTGACCACAAATCAGTCACCTTTGAGCTGGCACTAACAGCAAAACTACAAAGGGTGAAATCGTACTAAAAATCTTCTTCAAGGCAAATTGTATCCTCCTAGGTGAAAGTATACATGCATTCCAAGCCCCAACCCAAACTGGAAGTGGTAACTAAGCCGAAGCTTACACTAAAGCCCTATACAGTCACTTGCATAAGTGTGTAAACTTGACCGTGCCAGAAAGAATCAAAGCCAGAGCACCAAGTAAAAAGAAGCTGCCGTGATGGATGTCCAGCATCAACAAACTTTACAATAAATGCAAAAAGTTGGTATCTAAGAAGTCATAGGCAAGTCCCCAACAATGGAAAAGCACCCTCCTCAGCCTCAACAGGCACATAAAACAACGTGTCAAATCCTTCAAGTGATCCTTTGAGAGAAACCTAGCAAGTACAGCCAAGGATAACCTTAAGGCCTTTTACAGCTATGTACATAAATTAAAGGGTAGGACCCAAGCATGCATAGAACTAGTGGCCAGTGGTGTCACACACACTGACCCCACAGAGATAGCAAACCTGTTAATGAATAGGTATGGAAAAAATTTCACTCCCTTATCCCCTCCTAACTTACAACAAACCTTCCCCCAAACTTTCCCCTACCCTACATATTTGAAGAGCAGGTCCTCAAAGCCTTGTCCAAGGCAAAAAACACAGCCTCTGTCAGAACAGACAACATCCCAGGCCATCTTTTAAATAGGCTAAAATATGAACTAGTATCACCACTAAGTACCCTTTTCAATCATACCCTAACCACAGGCTTTGTTCCTGCGGAGTGGAGAACAGCAACAGTTATTCCCCTCCACAGAGGTGGCCTAGCAACAGACCCGTGGAATTACAGACCCATAAGCCTGACCAGCCTCATCTCTAAGGCGAAGGAATGTATCATTATGCACCTAATAAATAAAGACATAGGTAACCTCCAAACCTTGGATCATACCCAATTTGGCTTCATGAAGGCAGATCCTGCCTGTTAAATCTGGAGGATTTTTTTGAAAATGTGACCAAGACAATTGATAAGGGCAAATCTGTGCACACAGCATACCTCTATCTGGCAAAGACTTTAGACACAGTCCCGCATTCAGGCATTACCAATAAACTTAGCAAACTGAATGTAAACCCCTTCGTTGTAAGATAGGTTGCCAACTTTCTCACAAAACGGACACATACTATAAAAGTGGGTGACGCCACATAAACCAGCAGACCGGTTACCAGTAGGGTGCCACAGAGGTCAGTTCTGGGCCCCCTACTGTTTGATATATACTTCTCAGAAGTTCAGTTCAAAACTAAGGGGTTGTGGCTGATGAAGTTTGCAGACAGTTGCAAACTAGGTGCAATCATTGACTCCCCAAATGATGTCATTATACTCCAGGAGGGTCTCACACAGACCAGAAACTGATGTATTAGTCTAGTCTCAAACCGAATGCAAAGAAATGCATCATCATTCCCTTTGGCAAAAACAATGTCCCCTCACACTATCAAATGAACAAGAATAACCGAAGTACCTATGAAGTGGTAAAGGACATGAGATCATAAGTTGACTGCGACCTTAACTTTGACCATCATATGTCTACTGTATTAAGCAAATCTTTTTACATAGCACCTTAAAAGTGATATAGTAAGTCAAGAACATCTACACATTGTGTCCTATTGTGACATTTATTGAAACATTGAAGTAGAAAGATTGTCCATTTCCTGCTATCAAGATTGTCCCATTTCCTGCTGTCACTGTTTTAGTGAATCAGCAGATCACAGATCGTGATGTTTTTTTTTTTTTTTTTTTTTGGTTTGCTGGACTCAAGAGAGGGAGAAAGTGAGTTTTATGTTTACTTGCTACTTCCTCATTTTCTCCACGTTTGAGTGACTACAGACTTTGGTTATATTGGGAATGGGTGTCTTACCCCTTCCCTCATTAGGAGTACAGGGGACTTGGGGCAAGTGTTTGTGTATTTTTTGCAACCTTGGGAGTGCTGACAGTTTGAGTTATTAAATTGTTTACTACATCTGTGGCTGTGGTTCTTTGTTTTTTTCTTGTTTTCTGTGGTTTAGTGTTGACAATTTGAGTCTGTGATTTCCCAAAGATCTGTACCTTTTAGTTTATGAGAATTGCATGTTGATTAAACAACATATGATTACTTGTAGTGGATCCAGTAAAGTAATATAGTAAACTGAGTAGGGGGGTGTATTACTGGTAAGGCAGCCACATTTCATCATACTGAGACTGCCCTCAAGCTGTTTTTAACACATGCCATTTCAGACATTTGCCTATCTTTCCCATTCCCTGGCAAGCAGAGTTAGAGAGGCATTGAGTCATCTTAGGACAGGATTGGTGGGAGAATGTTCAATCAATAAGTGATTGTTCTATTTCTTTTAGAAAGCCACAAGGCTGCTGCCACTGTAAATGTAACCACTGCTGAGGTACATGCCTCTGAAACAATGGAGTAGAGCAGAAGTTTGGTAGGAAGTAAATGGTTGCTGCTTTTCATTGCATTTCCATGCTGTGCAGGGAAACAACTTATGTACTGAGCATTGCCATGTGTTTGCATGTACATGCATACATGCGCATGTGTGTTTGTGTGTGTGCGTGTGTGCGCGCGTGTGTGTGCATGTGTGTGTGTGCATGTGTGTGTGTGCATGTGTGTGTGTGTGTGTGTGCATGTGTGTGTGTGTGCATGTGTCTGTCTGTGTCTGCGTCTGTGTCTGTGTCTGCATCTGTCTGCGTCTGTGTGTGTCTGTGTGTGTGTGTCTGTGTGTGTCTGTGTGTGTCTGTCTGTGTCTGTCTGTGTCTGTCTGTGTCTGTGTGTGTCTGTGTGTCTGTGTGTCTGTGTCTGTCTGTGTCTGTCTGTGTCTGTCTGTGTCTGTGTGTGTGTGTGTCCCTCCCTTACACTAAGGCCCACTGTTCTGCTAGTTGCATAGTTTCTTGTTGTCCTTGTTTTAGACAGGGCAGAACACTGCATGAGGCATCCTGCATGTGTATGGGAAGCTTCTAAATAGGGTAAAGGGGAGGAAGATGCAAAACTCTGAAACAGAAAATCAAATAAAATGGTAAATGAGAAAATTCATACTGCAGTAGAACATACTGATGAAGACTAGCACATTTTGAGATTTAACTCAGTAGTGTAATTACTGTAGCATCCCAGAGGGAAGAATGTATGTATTTTTTGGCTGTATAGTGTTGCTGCATTTGTCTTTTGTGTTATAGGACAAATTCAGATCTTTTTTCTACTGGTACATTTTTCCTTTACCTTTATTTGGTCATGATTTTCAGCCATTTAGGCACTTGCCTTAGCAGGCATCACTTTATATATTTATTTATATACGTACTTATGTATATTTTTTGCAAATGCAGAAATTCATTGCAAAAGAGACTGAGTTAGGAAATGACATTAGACTGTAAAAATCATTGGTTTTATTTCCTTTATGTTGAGTAGATGATATGTTAGTTATTCAGAAAGCTGTTATGAAATGAAGAAACACTAATAAATGCCTGTAAACCTTCATTAGATTGCTCCAGGGTCATGACAAATATCTCATTTAAAGTACCCATTAAAATAAAATTTAAGCTGTGCTCTGTGGTTGGATATGGTATACCCAATCATCTGTGTTCTGCTGAAAGAGTTCAAAGCCTTGCACAGCCAAGACTATTTTAGGTATGGTCTGGAAAGCTATATTTTACTGTTGTTGGCGTAGAATATTGTGTACAGATTGATAAAATAGTAAAAAAAAAGTGAAAATGAGAAGCTTTCAAAAAGTTTACATGTGTAGTGCCTGGTCTACTTCAGAAGACTGACAAACCAAAAGACTGAATCCCAAAATACTGAAAACATGTTTAATGTTGGGGGCACATCCCCCTGCACCCCTCATATGGGGCGCTGTTACACCCATACCCCCTGCTAATTATATATGCCAACTCCAAGATTGCACAACAGTGGAGAAGAGGCAAATTCCATCCTTCAGTATTTAGTAACTTTCACAAAGAATATGCCACCCCATTTTAAAGTTAACATGATTACTTAGATTGTTAATTTAAAAAAATTCATTCAGACATTATTTTCTACAGTGTTTGATGCACTACCTTTAGATATATGTCTCATTTATTTTAAAAGTGTGACAAGTACTTGCAGTTTTTTCAAATTTCCAATGAGTACCACATAGCACGTCTCTGAACTTAGATAATTTATTTGATACGTGGCAGCCTGATTGCTGGTTCTATATAATGTACTCAGTACAAACTCCTGCAGCATTTGCAGTGTTAGTAATTTTGTATATTAAAGTACACTAGTGAATAAAAGTAATAATTAAGTCACTGCGCTAGATGATGAAGGTTGCTGGAACACTATTTTCATTGTTACACAAACTGTACAGTAGCTTAACTTTTTGTTGTTTTGTGAATTATTGTAAACACACTTGCATTTTATGTTATTTTTGTTTTGACCTCATTCTTCCTTTCCTCGTTTTAAAATACTGTTCTGGCCCATAACTTCAACTCATACCTTTCAACTGCCTAGATTTTTGCAAAATATCCATATTTTTGTGTAATATTTTTGTTCTGTCCCTCTTAAAATTTGCTTTTTGGCAAATTCTTGAGGGTTCACTGTTTTTCTTGAGAATTTTTCTTGCTACTTGCGAAATTCCCATTGCAACTTCCCCCTCTATTATGTCTGTCAATGAGATCTTTGTTCTCAAGAAATTTGACCCTGGTTTGAGTTTAAGAAACAGGTTGATGGTGTATATTCGGGAAAAAGTCATGTTGCATCCTGCAGGGTCAAGAGATTTTTTTGCACATGCTCACTAACAGGTCTGCAGTGTTGTGACATCTGAGATGCAGCAAATATTTATCAGATATATAGTTGTTCTGATTTAGCTTGGTATGTACCCCAGACCATGGTCTGAGTTCCACATTCTTAACTCGCATGCTTCATGGCTCTAAGCCAATTCCGTTAGTAGGCAGACATGTGTTAGAAAGCCTGACTGACTTATCAAAGAAATGAATAAATCATCATTGTCTCAGTGGTGCAAATGCTGTAAATTATGGTTTAACTGTTTCAGGTATTTGTACATCTGTTAAGCACATTTTTTTTGTGGCACATTATACATAATTTATGTAATTTGCCTGCTTTTGAATAGGTACAAAAGTGCTGTAAATTAAAACAACATATATTTTTGTATAATGTACTGTCTCGGCTTTAACTTTCTCTGTATTTGCAGCAGTCTCAGTCCTGAGATCTAGTCTAGTGGAACCTCTTTTACAATGGCATAGAGGTACACTACTTGCAGAGTACTGCGTGAATTGATTTCACAATGGCATAGAGGTACACTGGTTGGTTGCAGAGTACTGTGTGAATTAATTTTATGATAGCATAGAGGTACACTTTGCTAAGTACTGCATGGATTGATTTCACAATGGCATAGAGGTACACTGGTCGCAGAGTACTGTGTGAACTGATTTTATGATAGCATAGAGGTACACTGGTTGCAGTGTACTGCATGAATTGATTTTATGATAGTATAGAAGTGTGCTGGTTGCAGAGTACTGTATGACTTGATTCAGTACGGCCCAAAGTCATTTGCTTTGGTTGGGGTACATATGGAACTTCTTTTTAGAATTTGAAAAGCTTTGACTTACATTTCTCTTTTGGCTATGACAGTAAAAGCTGTCTGCCATATAGCATAGACCTTTTGTAGTTAAAGAATAACTTTAAATTGCTTCTTCATAAAATATGTGAAGCAAATCCCTACAGTGTTCACAGTAACATCATTATGCAGGGGCTTATGTGTTGTAGAAAACTGGTTCCATATTCCTAGCTTTCTGTGTAGTTGAAAATTACAGTTGCGTTAGTTTTAACTAAAGGGTGGCCCAGTTGCACAGTAGTTAATATTGTTACCTTACAGTGACTGGATGTTCAATTCCTAGATTAGTTACCATCTTAGTGGACTCTGCATGTCGTCTGTGTTAATCTGGCTTTTTGCCAAGTGTTTTAATGTCTTCCTGAATGCCAAAGAAATGCAGGTAGGGGACCAGCAATTCAAATTGCCCAAAGATATAGGTATATATGTGTGTGTGTTTGTGTGCATATTTGTGCTCGCTCACACAGTATATAAGCAGTCATCTTATGATACACTGGGTCTTTGCCTTGAGATCGGTGGTTGCCTGGGGGTGTATATCTAAACATCGAAAACTGAAAAGTTTGAATACCAAAACCTCGAACTTGAAAGATAGAAGATTGAAAATATCGAAGCCGCAGAACATCAAATTCTCGAATTTCCCAGGGAAAGAATTTGGTGGGCCATTTCTGCGGCTTCGTATTTCCTCCACTGTGGTGCGATCTTGGAGTTGGTATATTTAAGTAGGGGATTTGGGGGGCACAGTCCCCCTACATTAGAAATAGTTTGTAGTGTTCGTGTGTTTCACATTTTGTACTGGAACTGCGATTTTTTTTCCCAGGGAAAAAATTCGCTGTTCTCAGTCTTAGAGGTTTTCAGCTTTCATGGTTTTGGGTTCGATGTTATAACATTCGAAGTTTTGACACTTCGATGTTATGATATAGACCCGTTGCCTGGCTAGGTGCTAGCTCCCTAATGAAACTGAATAAGATAAAATAGACATTGAAAGTATAGGGTTAGTGTTTTTAGCTCTAAAGTACAAATAGTTTAATTCCAAAGTATATAAGCTAAAACATCTAAAAATAAAAAACAATGAATTGCACAAATATCAAAAATGCAAATACTACTCCCGCTGCATCCTCTACTTAACAATACTAACAAGTATTTTAGTTTTGATATTATATCTGTACAATACACCGACATAAAACATTCTTGATTATAAATATTATTGTATTTGGATGTTATTTTTTGATCCAAGTGCATTGAATAATGTTGAGTTGGATTAAAAGGCATGCTCCAGAAAAGGAATGGATGAGTTATTTAGTATGTTTTTAAACTGGTAGATGGGCCCTTTTCATTTCTAATCCACATGAATACTCCAGAATATTACCTCTGAAGGTATGTGAGCAAGCATCCTTTTTATCCTACCAATGTAACTAGTACACTAGTTTAAGATGTATAGCCCATTTCTAATCTAGACAGGAACATGTGAAGAGACACCACCATGCACTTTATCAATTTCTAATTAAAAAGTAAATTGAGTTATATTGTCATTTATCTCTTCATGTTTCTTTGCAAGCATTTTAAACAAAAATGTACAGTCTAATAGACTCCTTTAAAATGAGTTACCTAAATGCCACTATATATTGAATTAAAATGTTATAAATTATTTTTTACCTTAACAAGAAGGCTTTCTTTCAAATGTTCTTGTTACAGAAAAAGATAACCAATTCAACAGTGAAGCAGAATTTTAATACAGTAAAATATAACAGCCAAAAAGCTAGTCAAAATAGGCTTACTCATTACCCTGCATTCTTCCATGTCCACCCCTAACACATGCGCGCACACACACACACACACACACACACACACACACACACACACACACACACACACACACACACACACACACACACACAGTTAGTTGCATGAAATTTCAAAATTTAAAGTGACCTGACTCCACAGAAACAAGCTATCACCAGTCCAATGTGTTGGACTTTCTGGCTGCTCCCCTCTCCATCACAAAAAACAAGACAAACAACAACAATAAAAAAAAAGTTGAATCTAATTCCATAACACTTTCCAAAACTCTGGCTTAGCAGGTACACAGTTGACATTTGTTTAACAAGCAGCCTAACAGCCTTGTAATGATCTGATCCATCATCACAATGTCTTAGTAAGATGACCCTGCATAAGAGATTTAAAAATACCAGAGGCACAGCAGTATTCAGTGTCACTTGACTTGAGGGGAAACAGTTTTTCAGAAGAGCCAGGATATGGATACTGGCATGGGGATGGTGGTGCAGACTGCTATATACTGTGATTGGTGAAAGTACTCTAGCAGAGGACTGTTCTTTTATTGGCGTAATGTTTATATACTGTTCATGATTGTTCATATCTCTGATGTTAGGCAGTGTAGCGATAGTATGTCAAGCAGCCCTATGTGCTTTACAGAAACTGGAGTGAATCTATGTGTTTTACTAGAACTCAAATTTGCAATTCCAAAAAGGTGAGTTAAGAAAATTTTCCTCTTAATAAACAATGTTCTGGACAAACTGGAACCATTGAAACCTAAGATGTGCAGTACTTCCCCCATGTTGATGACACCATTGCCTTAATCTTGGCTTGGATCCTTGTTGTGTTTACAGACCAGGAAAGTCATAATTTTAATGCATTTCTTTTGCTGCAAGTAGGTAGGTCATAGAAACGTCATGGAGCTGTAACCTGTGCAGTTCAATTGAAAAACAAATCTGTTAAGGGAAAAATATAAAAAATAAAAAGCATACAATAAGCTGGTTGCATAATTGTACACACCATTAAACTAATACTTTGTTGAAACACCTTTTGATTTAATTACAACATTCAGTCTTCTTGGGTAGGAGTCTATCAGCATTCCACATCTTGATATGGCAATATTTGCCCACTCATCTTTGCAAAAGCACTCCAAATCTGTCAGATTGCGATGGCATCTCTTGTGCACAGCCCTCTTCAGGTTACCCCACAGATTTTCTTTTGGATTTAGGTCTGGGCTTTGGCTGGGCCATTCCAGAACTTTAATTTTCTTCTGGTGAAGCCATTGTTTTGTTGATTTGGATGTATGCTTAGGGTTATTGTCATGTTGAAAGGCGAAATTCTTCTTCATCTTCATCTTTCTAGCAGACACCTGAAGGTTTTGGGCTAAAAGTGACTGGTATTTGGAACCGTTCATAATTCCCTCCACCTTGATTAAAGTCCCAGTCCCAGCTGAAGAAAAGCAACCCCAAACATGATACTGCCACCACCATGCTTCACCGTGGGGATGTTGTTCTTTTGCTGATGCAAAGTGTTGCTTTTGTGCCAAACGTACTTTTTGTAATTGTGGCCAAAAATGTAAACTTTGATCTCATCAGACCATAACACATTTTCCCACATGCTTTTGAGAGACTTGATGTATTGTTTTGCAAATTTTAGCCTGGCCTGGATGTTTTTCTGTGTAAGAAAAGGCTTCCATCTTGCAACCCTACCCCATAGCCTAGACATATGGAGAATACGGGAGATTGTTGTCACATGTAGTACACAACCAATACTTGCCAGAAATACCTGCAGCTCATTCAGTGTTGCTGTAGGTCTTTTGGCAGCCTCTCTGACCAGTTTTCATCTTGTCTTTTCATCAATTTTGGAGGGACGTCCAGTTCTTTGTAACATCACTGTTGTCCCATATTTTTGATGTTATGAGTTTTAGATGTTTTGAAGTTGATGTTATGGTCTTGATGCTTTGAGTTTATATGTTGTGAAGAGTAGATGTTTTGATAGGTAACCATATATATATATATATATATATATATATATATATATATATATATATATATATGTATATACATATTTATACACAAATGTACTTCCTCTTTTTAAGTTTCTGTTAAGAGACTGCCGGTTGACTTATATATATATATATATATATATATATATATATATATATATATATATATATATATATATATATTCCTGCTACTACATTTTATTTGCAAAGCCCCTCCCAACTGTTCTGATTTGGTGTCTGTCACTGTTGTACATTGCATCATCAGTGGCATTATTATTAATATTAATGTCTGTAAAATTCATCTGTTTTCTATAAGTATTTTTACCAAGATAAAGATTTTGGAAATGTGCACTTGACTGTGTTTACATGTCACAGCCACAGATAAACCTAAATGAGTAAACTCTCTGATGTGAATAGCAACTTTGAAAAAAAAAATCATGCATGAGAGAACAAGTCAGTATCACTATGTGATATAATAGTGCGCTTGTTTATTGCCCAAGCCATCCAGGCCTCTTGAGAAGAAGCTGTACAGCCCGCAATGCTGCTAGTCTCTGGCAAGCATAAAATTTGTAATTACTGCTGTCACATGGAAAGTACATTGCTCCATAAGCATTCTGAAGCAGATCTAGTATGACAGTTTTGCCTTCTACAAGACTGTATTCCATAGGAAATCACTGATGATGTAGTTTCTTAGAGTGCACTGCATACCTCTCAACAGTCCAGATTTTCACAGACTGTCCAGATTTTTGCCTCATATCTTTGGCCTGTTCCTCTTAAAATTTGTGGCTTTCTGGAAAATGAGTAAGGACTGAAGTACATAAATAATGAAATACATTGGAGTTTCAAACTAGATATCCATTAGAAAATGCATGCTAGCAGAAATCTTGTTATTCTAGCAACTTTTTAAGTTTAAAAGAGCAATATTTAAAATGCGTCCCTATTTTGGGCCTTTGTACCCCCATTATTTTAGGCTTTGTCCAGATTTCTTGCATTAGGAGGTTGAGAGGTATGGTGCACTGTTGTTTTTTTAAATTTTTTTTTTCTTGGAAATTTCACCCTTCGTGTTTGTATCATCGTGGAGTTTGGTGTATATATAAAATCATGGAGTAGAAATGCTTATAGTTGGAATTTCCACCCTTTTGGTATTTCAGGCATTTTTGTTTGCTGATGTAGTTCCTTGTTGTCTAATCATTTGGGTTTCATAGGGGATCCAAAATTGGTTTGGGAAGTTGTCCTTTACAAGAGGACCCTATCAGACAATGCCTTATTTTAAGGTTGATTGGACATTTCATTTATTAAGCTAATAGGTTTTGTATTTGTGGAAGCATGCTCTTCCTGTTTTTATTTTAATTCTCTATTGTGAAAGTCAGATTTAGACCACCTCTTTATAAATTATCTGTAAAATATCCAGTATGAGAAGTATGTTGGATATACTAATTTTAAGAAGGGGAGTAAACCTTTGTTAACTTAAAGACTTTGAGAACCAAAGTTTGAAAACATACAGGGGTAATACAGATTTTCAAGAAGCCTAGTTATGTTCATCGTGTTACACTGCTGCAGTCATTACACTTGGGTTATCCTGCCATCAGGCGGTCCCTCAGTCGGCCCGAGTTCCAAAGTCTTGGTCCGGGGTCGGTTGCTGTTGCTTCTTCCCTGACGTCAGTGCGCCAGGGGTATATAAGATGCAGCCGACGCCATTTTCTTCTGTCTTGCTTGCACCGCGGTGCCCGAAGCAAAAGCAGTTCACAAGTGCCGGTCGACCGACTCCTGAGATTTTCATTCCGAATCCAGAACCGAAGTCTTCTACAAAGCTAAGTACCCCATTGGGGAAACTTTTTCTTGCCTCAGACCGATGTCAGTAAAAGTTAACAGTTGTATTTATTGTGGGAAGCAAATACCTCATAAGGATTTACATTCTTATTGTATCCCATGCCTAGGCCCAGACCACGACATCACAGGTTGTGGGTTTTGTGCTAGGTTTAACAAGCACACTATTAAATGTCATTTTGACTTTGCCCGACATTATTTTGGCAGAAAATTCAATTACACCATGCCGTCAGAACAACTGACGACCGGAATTCACAAAAAGCGCAAAGACAAGGACAGGCATCCGAGGCCCAAAACTGAAGACGAAGCCTCTTCTAGGCCAGTCGCCGGTTCTCCATTTTTCAGTGAGGCGCCTTTGCAGCCCCTGACGACCGCTTCCTTGGAACAACAGGCCGCTGACTCCCACGTGGAGATGGCTGGGCCTTCGGATACACCAGATTTACAGCCTACCAAGACTAACCCTTCAGAGGGATCCGGAGTAGCTGAACAACCCGCAGCTTCAGAGGGTGTTTTCAGACGTACTCAGTTAACCATTAAATCTTCTGTTAAATCTAAAACCCCTTTAAAAACAAAGAAACAGCTTCAACATTCACCAGGACAGGCCTCCATGCCTAAGAAACAGATGCTCAAAATGGCAGAAGACCTAATTACTCTGATCAGGGGATCCCACCATCCTCCTGATAAAAGGCCTAGACAGGATGCAGACTATGACTCATCCAACCAGGTGTCCATCTCTTCAGATTCATCCTCAGACCAAGGATATTCTTTACCCCCTTATGAGGATTCTGATGCTGAGGAATCAATTCCTTCAGCCTCTCCTCCAGAGGACTACTCCTTTGGGGAAACCTTACATACCATGAGGGAGCATTTCCATTGGGAGGGCCAGGATTATTCAGAATCCAAGAAAAGGCTCAGAAATTTCCTTTTATTACCTCAACACAGACCCCTTGCCATTCCTCCAGTGTTAGATATTGTGGATGATGTGTATTCCGAATCCAGTTTAAATCCTGATTCTTTACCTCATGCTCCAGTTAAGCCAGACAGATACTACAGAGTCCCTGACTCTCACAAATTTCTTTAAAAAAGCCCTGTTGCTGACCCTGAAACTATTTCCCAGGGTCCCAAGGGGTAAAGGCCTCTACTGCAAAAAATACAGTCCCCCTCTGACAGAGATTCCAGAGCATTAGACAGATGGGGGAAGAAGGTATATACATCTGCAACTTTAGCTATGAGGGCTTTAAATTGCCAGTTTCACATGCTTAAATATCAGCAATAATTGATGCCTCAGTTGAAACAAGAAATGCTTCCAAATTCAGATCTTCCTAACTATAAGGAAATGCAGGATTTATTGCATGCAGCTGAACAAGTGGAAAAACATACTTTGCAATGTGGTTTTGATTCATTAGAGGCCTCCTGTAGAGCAGCAGTTACAGGGTCTGTCATTAGAAGACATGCTTGGTTAAAAAAGCAGACTTTACCAGATCATGTTAAAGCAAAATTATTGGATGCACCTTTGCAGCAAGATGTTTTATTTGGAGTTAAGGCAGAAGAGGTATTAAAGAAAATGGAGGATAAAGCAAAATCTATGCAAACGGTGAAGGATTATTTACAGGTTCAGCCTCCTCGATTTAGCAGAAATTGGCCGACAAAGAATTGGTCCTTTCCAGTTTCAGACAGACCTCAAAGGGGCAGATACAAACATCCAAGAGGCAGAGGTCAACCACAAGGTACTTACAGGCCTCGACAATTGGGTGCATCAACCCAGAAAGAAGGGGAAGACAGGCTTCAGCCTTATAAAAAACAGTTCCAATGACTTCCCACTACAGCTGCCAAACACTTCTCTTTTGGCAGCCCCCCGTGGGGGGAAAACTGGCACTTTTCAGTCACAATTGGCATATGATCACCAAAGACAAATGGGTTCTCAATATTGTATCTCAAGGTTACAGGTTCCACTTTCACACTCTGCCAAGGTTAAAAGGAATGCCAAATCTGCCACCGAATCAATGGGCAGAGGCTCAAAGACAAATTACAGCACTCATGGACATGAGAGCTATTCAAAAGGTACCAACACAAGAGCAAGGACAAGGATTTTACTCAAGACTCTTTCTGGTTCCCAGAAAGGACAAAGCCTGGAGGCCCATTCTGGATCTTTCTTTTCTAAATACTTACCCGGATGTTCCAAAATTCAAAATGTTGACACTACAGCAGCTTCTTCCCATGCTGGGCAAGAAAGCTTGGCTCGTAACTTTGGACCTCAAGGAGGCATACCTGCATGTCCCTATCAGACAAAATTGCAGAAGATACCTCAGATTCTTAGCAGGTTCAATGCATTACCAATTCTCTGCACTGTCCTTTGGCTTATCTACTGCGCCCAGGGTCTTTACAAAATGCCTGGTACCAGTAATTGCATTTTGCAGACAAAAGGGAATTCAAATTTACCTATACTTGAACGACTGCCTTAATCAAGCAGAGAGCAAAGACATTCTTCTAAAGCATCTGGCGTTTGTAAAAAGATTGCTAATTTGCCTAGGGTACACAGTAAATGAAAATAAGTCAAAACTAGTGCCCTCACAAGAGATAATATTCCTGGGTGCCAGCTTAAATACAGCGACCCAGATGGCTTATCTCATGCCAGACAAGCAAGGACAACTGACTCAATATTTCCAATTGATGGCAACAAAGACCCAACTCCCTGCAAGAAAAATTCTGCAGGCCTTGGGTTACATGACATCTTGTATACTACTAATTCCATATGCCAGACTTCATATGAGGAAACTACAATGGTACCTAAAGAGTATCTGGTCTCAACACTGTCACAGTTTGAAAATATTAATACCACTTATTCCTTGCCTTCAACAGGTGTTTCGATGGTGGGCTCAAGCCTGTCCCCTCAACAAGGACAGCCTTTCACTCAACCCACAGCCAGGCAAACACTGACAACAGATGCTTCGGATTATGCCTGGGGAGCACATATGGCAGGAAAATGTATTCAGGGCAAGTAGCCCGCAGAACAAAGGCATCTTCACATCAATCAAAAAGAGATGCTAGCTGTGCAAAATGCCCTTATAGCTTTCAAGGACCTCCTGCATCCAGGACAACTACTACTAAAGACAGACAGCACCACAGTTCTGTGGTACATAAACAAGCAAGGGGGCACTCATTCATATCCCCTCTGCAGACAAGCCATGTCCTTGTGGAACACAGCTCTAACCTTTCAAGTTCATCTGCAAGCACAATTCCTGCCAGGAGAGAAAAACACACTGGCAGACAACTTAAGCAGAAACATCATGGATCCTCACAAGTGGAAATTACATCCACAAATGTTCAGGATGATAGCGCAAAAATGGTGAAGCCCGGACATAGATCTGTTTGCATCCCCAATGAATTGCCAGCTACAGAAATTCTGCACAAGGACTTACCACCCACAAGCATGGAAAGTGGATGCCCTCTCATTCAGCTGGAAAAACCTACAAGTATAAGCTTTTCCACCACTACCTCTCCTTTCAAAGGTACTCATAAAAGCCAGACAAGAAAAACCAAAGATGATCTTGATTGCCCCAGACTGGCCACACCAGCACTGGTACCCAATCTTTAAGAACTTAGCACAAGGTCCACCATGGATTTTACCTCAAATCCCACAACTTCTGACTCAGCAAAACAATCAGAGACTACACGGCCAGCTCAAAATTTTAAACCTGGCTGCATGGCAGATTCCTTAGTCAAGCAAGCAATGCCTCTGTCCAAAGCTGTTATGGATGTCATTCTGGAGACCAGAAGGCCTAGCACCAGGAAAGCCTATTCGGAAAAATGGAAGAGATTCTGTGCCTGGAACCAGGCTCACAGTCTTGACCCTCTTGTCCCAAATATTCCTCAGATACTACAATACTTAACTGAGATGCTGGACAAAGGCCTCTCCTTTTCATCCATTAAGATCCACGCCTCTGCCATCTCTGCTCATTACAACACAGACCCACCATTTTTTTCTAGTCCTTTGCTAAAACAGTACCTCAGAGGGGCTAAAAACATAAGACCACCCCGTAGAGCACCAACTCCAACTTGGGACCTCAACTTCGTCTTGGAAAAACTAACTTTACCTTCTTTTGAGCCAGCTAACTCAGCAGACTTAAAATATGTCTCTTGGAAATCTGCTCTGCTCCTGGCAATAACCTCAGCATGAAGAGTTTCAGAATTACAGGCACTAATGGCAGTGGAACCTCTCATCATTTTCCATTGTCTTTAAGAACAAACCCTACTTTTATGCCTAAGGTGGTATCAAGTGTGGCTCTAAACCAAACTATTCACTTGCCAACTGTTTATCCAAATCCACAGAATAAAGGGGAGAGAGTACTGCATTCCTTGGACATACACAGGCAGTTATGCTTCTACTTGTACAAAACAAAAGCCTTCAGGAAAACTGAGCAATTGTTTGTAGCATATGCTGCAGGAAAACAGGGAAAAGCCATTTCAAAACAGACCATTTCAAAATGGATAGGGCACTGTATACGTTTCTGCTATACACACCATGGGAAAACTGTACCTAACAGCATTAGGTCTCATTCCACCAGGGCAACAGCCACTTCAACTGCCTACCTCAGAGGAGTACCTACCAAGGACATTTTAGAAGCAGCAACTTGGAGTTCTGTACATACCTTCACCAAGCATTACCATCTGCCTCTTTACTCTAAATCCAGAGCTGGCTTTGCCACTGCAGTACAGCAGGGCCTTATAGCCACCCCTAATGCTTTATAGAACCAGCCACCTTACCTCAGCTTTGGGATTCTACCCAAGTGTAATGACTGCAGCAGTGTAACACGATGAACATAGTACAGTTTTGTACCTGCCATAAATGTAGATGTTCAAGTGTATACACTGCTGCAGTCTAGGTTACCCTCCCTCCTTCCTCTCTTACTTGCTGGTACTTACATAACCCTTCTACCCTTTGGGGAGTATTTGCTGGTAACTGAAAGTTTTTGATTGCTTTTCTTATGTATGTTTTATTAGCAATTTGCATGGCTTACCTTTTTGGGGGCACCTGACATCTGGGGCAAGAAAAACTGAAGAAAATGGCGTTGGCTATCTTATATACCCCTGGCTCACTGACGTCAGGGAATAAGCGACAGCAACCGACGCTGGACCAAGACTTTGGAACTCGGGCCGACTGAGTGACTGCCTGACGGCAGGATAACCCAAGTGTAATGACTGCAGCAGTGTATACACTCGAACATCTACATTCATGGTAGGTACAAAACTGTACTTTTTTTGGTCCAGATAAGTAAAAAGTAAACCAGTTTTGAAATAAGAAGCAGTGGCTGATGTCTATGATGGGAACTGTTACTGAAAGAATTTCATTGTGTGGAGAGTTAGACTGATGTCTCTGTTAGTAACTGATGCTGAAGGAGCTTCACCTTGTTGAGAGTCAGAGGCTGATGTCACTGATGATTAAGGAGCTTCACCTTGTTGAGAGTTAGAGGTTGATGTCACTGATGCTTAAGGAGCTACACCTTGTTGAGAGTTAGAGGCTGATGTCACTGATGCTTAAGGAGCTTCACCTTGTTGAGTTATTGACAGTGAACATGGATATAAAAAATGTAAAGTAGCTTGCGCTGCATTATGCAGGTCTGCTGTATATATTACTGTATAACAGAGACTACAAACAATATGAATATTTGATAAGGAGTTCCTGGCAGCATTTTGAAAGCTTCTTCTATACATGTTAGCTGATTCATAGGTAAGTGCTAGGCTAGCTGCCGTTGTGGGCTATTTTAAGCTTGGCCAAATTACCCTTCAAAGGGAAGAATTAAATCCTATACCTTGTGCCAGTGATCTAAACACCTTAACCGTTATATCAAGCCTCAACTAGACCATTGCTTGGAGAGTGTTGCGAAGCATAACTAACTTAATACTGCACAATTGTGAATGTACACTTGTCTCCACTCCTCAGTTGTCAAGTATGTAATTATAAAAATTAACGCTTGTGTCTAGAGTAGACCACCTCCTACTTTCCCCCTTTAAATGTATATAATCTTGCCTGGAATCAACCCCCGCATCCCATTTCTTGTTAAATAACAGAATATACTTGTGTCTAGGTTCATTTCCCTACCCCCCATCCTTTGTAAAATAAATGCATATGGCCCTGTTTCAGGCCATCCTTTTCACCTCCTGACCCTTTGTAATAGTATGCAGATATGCTTGTGCCCCTTGATCCCTTCCTAAGCCAATAAAACTAATGTGCTGATATCCCTATCTCATATCCTATTCCCATATCGTATAACTATACAGGTAGTCCTGTCTGCTTTGTCTTTACTTTACTGTCCCATTCCCATTACATTCTCAGTGTGTGCAATACTCATTGTCTTGAGGATATGTTTTGAGCCCCATGCTGAATCTCTCTAACATGTTGTTGTTTGTTTTTCGGCTTTTTCCCGGTAAGGGGTTACCACAGCGGAACTCCAGTCCGCTAATGATTGGCAGTAGATTTTTTTACGAAACGCCGAGGTGCCAGCTCGATGCCCAACCTTCAACGAAGGCATGCCCATTTATGCACGCATGTCTTTCGAACGCTATCCAACCGTGGGGAGGACATGCAGACTCCACACAGAAGGCACTCCCAAGCCAAGCCGAGAATCAAACGGGGGAACCTCTTGCTTTGAGGTAACAACGCCACCGCCGTACCACCGTGGCATATCATGCTTTAATGTGGCAAACAAGAATAATTCATGAATAAATGGGTTATGCAGCACATCTTACTGTGATTGTCATTGCCAGGTAAGCATGGTATGTGCACACATATAAATGCTGCATACACATGTTCAAACCTGGCAAAGGGAAGATACACAGAGTTTGGTTTTGGGAAGTGGTCAAGCAACATAAATATACTTTTCCCCTCTGGCTGCTTATAATGTATGGTGCAAAGAGGGGGTTATGCCCTGTAGACAAAGATGTAGCACAGTGGATGGGGTTTTCTATGTGGCATAATGTTATGATAAATTGCTTGCACTTGTCCTACCTCTTCATTGTCTCTGTGGATTAGTTGTAAGGCATGGACTGACAAAGTGGAATGCATTCCTCTGTATACTGTACTGTATTGCTCAGCCAAGTAAAGTGTATGTGAAATTACACAATGCAGTAGTTAAGAGAGAGACTGAAATTTCATAAATCAAAAACTGCCACCCCTGTAGTTGTAGCATAATACAGTAAGTCATAATGAATATTTTGTTGTTGTGCCTACTTGTACTTTTTTATCAGATATGTAACCATTGATCAATATATCACAATACTGCTTGAGTACAAATGAATGTGTTTTCTTTTCAAAAAAAAAATGTTATTTGGACCTTGGAGAAAATATTGAATCTGATGTTATCAAGCTTCATCTGTTCTTGATTCTTGGGTTACGGTTCCGATCCTCGGAACTCATTCGGCCTTTATATAGCTCGGACCAGCCAAAAAACTCTTGAGCTAAGAGTCTACTCACAATACCCCTCTCTATATTACCTCAGATCTCATTTGCCACTCTTATAGAAAGACGCTTCAGCTGACTGTTCTCATGCAGCTAAGAAAACTCTTAAAATTATTCATCGTCTATCTAACTTTCTGTCTTAGTTAATATCCTTTTAATATTACTTAGCCTTTCTCTACCCACCTTTTCTTGTGTGAGTGATTTAATTCATGTAATTCCCTGTACCTGTTGGTATTTCTTTTCTACCATTGTTGGTAGTTCCTCCTCTCTGCTCTTCTAACTACTGTTGGTAATTGTTCCTATCATCATTGGTAGCATTTTTCCCTTTTTATTCTTCCGTGAGTGTGTGAATGTGTGGTGTACCTTTTTGACTGGGTTTCTGCCTTCCTTTCTTCTGTTATGGTGGAAAAGTCGAAGTCTACCACTGGATTTAAGCAGTGCCAAGAGTGCGGCAGAAAAATGCCCAACTCTGGAGGGCATGATTCTTGTATTTATTGTTTGTTTGCTCCTCATTTGGATTTAGAGTGCTGTATCTGCCAGGGCTTCAATTCTAGGGCCCTGGTAGATCATCGTAGTAAATTCATACTTAAAGGATTTCTTAAAGCCCCCCTTGAAGAAGCTTTGTCCAAGGCTGATAAGCCCCTTCAGGCCTCTGGTTTCAAAGCTAGTCATTTGGTGCCGACATCTCCATCGGCACCAACATCTAAAAAACATAAATACCTGTCTGTTGGTTCCTCTTCGGAACTGAAACCAAAAGTTCCGAAATTCACAGAATGGACTAATTCCTCAGCACCAGCCACTACTTTGGTGCCATCGACATCAGCTACAACACTGGTAATGACACTGGTGTTGAGACCAGCTTCCTAAATTTCAATGTCTGTGCCGAGATCTCCTGCTGCTTTACAGCTTGTGTCTTCTGCTTCGGTGCCAAAGACTGAAATTTTCTACACACCCAAGATGAGATATTCACCGTCGATTGACCCCTTCCTGGGTCAACTTCCTAGCCTATTTATAGAAAGGCTAGAATCTCCCACCAGACTGTCTCTTTGCTCCATCAGGAATCATTCTGAAGTTGAGGTTTGTGGATCAGCTTCTGACTGCTAGGGGTCTTCCTCCATCTTCTCAGCTCTCTCTCCCACCTGGAGCAGGAGAGTATTCCATCAGTACTCCAACATATATTACTCCTCTGACCTCCCTGGAGGCATTAGAGTTGTCAACTCCAACAACACAGGTTCCTTTGGCCCCAGCACTGACAACATCCTTGTCTTTGGTTCCGGGCACAACTCTGACTCCCTCGGTGCCTTCAGAACTAATGGGTCCACAGGATCGTGACTCTGCCATTGGGTCCGGGGGTGGGGGGTTGAGTCGACTCCTGTTTTTTATTCAGGGATGTCCTTACCTCTTTGAATTATGATAGCTGGAGGTCTTTCCTCTGCTCCAGTGTTGGAGGAGGGTCTCTCTGGGTAGGGTGTGTCCCCGGTTCCGAGTTTGTCTCCGTTCCAGGCTCTCATACCTACTCAGGGGGGCCTGCCTTTCAGGCTATGAAGAGGGCTTTGGCCACAGCAAGTTCCCAGATGACAGCTGTGTTACTGGAGTCTCACCCCATGCCCCCTGCTTACCCAGAGCTTCCAACAACTTCTGTACCCAGACAGTGAGCTCCAAGAATGCAACCGATTCTGACTAAGGATCACCCCTCTTCCAAGTTCTCTTCAGATATTCCCACTGAAGAGCTCCCTCAGAAGTTGTTTAAGAGGAAACACCTGGACTCCCCTGAAGAGTCTGTCATTGAGGACATGGATATTGATGATAGGAAGTGTTCCCCCCAGTCAACCCTGGAAGACGTCACCTTTGGAGATGTTCTAGAGATCCTTATACAGAGGGATAACTGGAAACCCAAAGACCCTATCTCTGAGGAGTCTGTGTACTTGCAGGCCATTGGAGCTCACCCATCTACTTCCTGGGTGACTACTCCCACTGACACTCATTAAGTTGACTGCTCAGCAGGCTTGGAAGGCCCTGATTCGATAGAACCAATTACCCAGAGACCAGATAAAATACTCTCCATTCCTGAAGACCACTAGCACTGGGCAAAAGGATTAGCAGTAGATGCCACGGGGGTGGTAGCTGCCACTAGGAGGGAACTAGCTGAGGAAAGTTCCTCTGTTCATCCTCCTAACTGGGAGTCAAGAACAATGGACATATTTGGAAAGTGGGTTTATGCATCATCGACCTTCACCCTTAGGTCCTTGAATTTCATGGCACATTTCACTAGGCTTCACTAGGCTTCCGAGGGATCTGATCAAGGAGCCATCAGATACCCTAGCATGACCTGTATCTGAGGGGGTCCAGGAAAAAGTGGCCTCCCAGTTAGCTACCCTGTAGTCTATTTCTAATTTATCCATTTGGCTCATTGCACATGCAGCCAAAGGGGTGACCGGGTCAGCTGGTTCAGGTGTTGCAATTCAACGATACGCTTGGATGCACCTGTATGAGTTTGCAGAGCCATTCAAGTCTTATTTTGTCAATGCTCCTTTTGACAGATCTTCTTTGTTTGACCCCAAAGTCAAAGAAACTCTAGCCAGGTGTGAGAAAGATGGAAAGACTGTCTACATTGGGCATATGCTTTTCTGCTCCCCATGATCCTATTCTAGGAATCGGAGGAGTGGGAAGATGTGGTTCAAAAAGTCCCAGAGGCCTTTCCAGGACACACGTGGTGCAGATTCCCCTCTGGGCAGAGGAGGGAGCTCTAATGGAAGACACTGTCCTAGAGGCAGGAGTGGGCCACAAAATCAGGGTTCCACAGATTCCTTCTCTGGCCAACCCTATCAGTGCTCCTGAAAGAGCTTGCTTACCTTTGGAGGCAGTTGTGGGAAGATTTTCTTTGCACCCAACAGCCTGGCGACAAGTAACCACAGATTCCTGGGTGCTGAGAATTATTTGCAAAGGTTACCTTATTCACTTCATCCATTATCCAAGAAATCAAACACGAGTCTCAGATTTTACACCCAATTAGAAGGACCAAGCAGCCTTAGAAATACAAAAGCTGCTAGAAAAAAAGAGTCATCCATGAAGTCCCACCAGACCAGATAGAATCTGGATTTTACTCAAGGTTCTTTTTAGTGTCAAAAAAAGACAGAGGAATGGAAACCAGTTCTGGATCTCAGCATTCTAAACAAATTTGTTTAACAGTGCAAATTCCAGATGATTATGGTTCAGTCAGTTCTTCCCTTTTTAGAAGAAAATGATTGGATGTGCTCAGTAGACTTTCAAGATGTGTATTACCACATAAAGATGGACAAACGCTCAAGAAGATTTCTCTGCTTTTGGCTAGGAGCCAGTCACTTTCAGTTCAGTGTGCTGCCCTTTGGTCTCACCACAGCCCCCAGGCTGTTCATCAAGTGTATGGCAGTAGTAACAGCTCCCTTGAGACCGCACAGATTCTGGATGTTTCCATATCTAGATGACTGGCTCATCACCATTTCCACCAGACATCTACTGCTTCAGACAACAGAATTCACCCTACAATTGTTCCTGCATCTTGGTTTCATGGTCAGTCATACAAAGTCTCAACTGACTCTCTCTCAGGATATGGAAGTCATAGCTCATTTAAACACCCTCTCATGTGTAGCCTCCCTCCCTCATTCACAGATTACAGAAGATAAAACCCCAAGTACATTCTATCCTATGCACAAACAAAGTACCAGCCTTCCTGGTGCTTCAGGTGTTGGGGTCCATTGCAGTGTCTATCACTCTGGTCCCACCATCGAGATTCCATATGAGGTTACTGCTATGGCTTTTTGGAAATCAATGGTCTATTCTAACCCATCCAATGAACTACCCCATTTTTTATCATCAGTCGCTGTAAAAATTACCTATTCTGGTGGATGGAATCCCAAGAAATTCTTTTGTGCTGCCCCTTTGTCCCTCCGAAACCCAAAGCCATAGTGACCACGGATGCCTCCCAGATGGGGTGGGAGGCATTATCTGGGAAAGACGGTCCAAGGCACTTGGTCCGTGATAGAGGCCAGTCTGCATATCAATGTCCTGGAGTTGAGGGTAGTGCTATTAATGTTGCAAGCATTTTAATCTGTTCTCTCTCTCAGGGAACGATTGCAACCCAATCTGGCGACATGTCCGTAGTCTAGTATATCAACAAACAAGGGGGAACCAAATCCTACTCCCTGTGTCGAGAAGTCCTCAGAGTGTGGCAGTGGGCCATTGCCTCCAACTGCATTCTGATGGCAACGCACATCCTGGGGTGTTCAAATGTGATAGTGGACAAACTAAGCAGATGCATTCTACTGCCTCATGAGTGGTCTCTCAATCCTGACATAGCAAAGAAGATCTTTCATTGCTGGGTCCAGTCTTGCTTGTGACCTTTATTCACTACCCCAAAACAACAAGTGCAGAAGCTACTTTGCCCTAATCCCTTCTCAGTGGAAGTCCCCGAGAGATGCTCTTCTCCTCAGTTGGCCTCCGGGTCTCCTCTATGCCTTCCCTCTTTTCTCTCTGATCCCACTCTTTCTCAAGAAAGCAGCCAGGTTGAGAAGCAAAGTGATCCTCATTGCACCCTACTGGCCTTGATAAATTTGGTTTCCTTTCATATGACATGATCTAGTTCACCGTCCATGGATTCTGGACCCAGTTCTAGACCTTCTGTCTCACCCTTAGGGACTGGTGCATCCCAGTCTTCAAAGTCACAAGATAACTCCTTGGTTCCTCCCAGTGCTGATGATATACCATCCCCGGTGTGAAAATGTTTGCTGTCATTGCATAAACCATCCACCAGGAAACTCTACCTTAGTAAGTGGAAGAAATTTTCAGTCTGGGCTTGTGATAATGGTCTCTACCATTTTTCAGCTCCTGTGGAAAAAGTTTTAGAATTTCTGGCCATCATTTTGCTAAAGGAGCTTCCACCTCCACAGTTAAAGTCGTTCTAGCTGCCATCTCTAATTTCCATATTGGCTTCAGACAGAGACCTCACTTTAATTTCACATAGATTATGTAAGTTCTTCCTCAAGGGAACTGTTTGATTAAAGCCTCCATTTAAAGATCCTCTACCCCCATGGGACCTGACTGCTGCTCTGCAATCACTGGTATTTACCCTTTTGAACCAGCAGCTACATGCGACTTAAAGTTACTTTCTTGGAGAACATTTCTCCTCATAGCTATAATCTCGTAAGATGAGTGTGTGAATTTCAGGCCTTAAGTTCAAAATGCCCTTACTTAGTTTTCAATAAGGGTAGAGTTGCACTCAGAACCAATCCATCCTTTCTTCCGAAGATGGTCTCAGAGTCCCAACATTAATCAAGTCATAGACTTGCGTGTTTTCTTTCCCAAGTTTTCCAGCAAAGGAGAATATTGCCTACAGTTGTTGGATGTTTACAGACAATTACATTTCTACCTCAGCAGAACTAAAGAATTTAGGAAATCAGAACAGTTGTTTGTATTCTTTTCTGGCACAACTTTAGGAAAATCTGTTTCTAAAGTTACCTTGTCAAAATGGATAAGAGATTGTATTACTTACATTTATAATAGAAATAATCTGAAGTTACCTGCGCTGGTGAAGGCACATTCCACCAGATCTGTGGCTACTTCAGCTGTATTCCATTCTAAGGCTTACATGAGTGAAATATGTGCACCAGCAATGTGGGCTACTCCACATACCTTTATTGCTCATTACAAATTGGATTTGGTCTCCAGGGGAAGAGCCTCCTTTTGTTCTATGGTTTTCAGGACTATCCTTCCATAGATCCACCCAGGATCAAAAGTAGCTGGGGACTTTGTCCCAAGAGTCAAGAATAGATGAAGATTGACAACATCAGCTAAAGAAGTTATGTCTTACCATAACACTCCATCTGTGTTATTGATCTTCATCTATTCTTGGCGTCCCACCTCCTTCGCCTTGTGTGGATGTCCTTCATGGATGCATCTGCAGTCATAACAACTGGGTTGTCCTGTCGTCAGGCAGCCCTTCAGTCGGCCGGATTCCAAAGTCCGGGTCCGGCTTCGGCTGATGTCGCACTCCACCCGACGTCATCTCTGTTGGTCTTCGGGTATAAAAGCATCAGCCGACGCCATTTTCCTCAGTCTTTCTTGCCGCGTGGCGCCCGAAGCAGAAGCTGTTCGCAAGTGCCGGTCGGTCGGATCCAGAGATTACTTCTACCGAATACTACTTCGAAGACTTCTAAAGCTAAGTACCCCGTTGGGGACTCTTTCTTGCCCCAGCCGATGTCAGAAAAAGTTAACAATTGTTTAACCTGTGGGAAACAAATACCTCATAAAGATTTCCACTCTTACTGTCTGCCTTGTTTAGGCCCAGCCCACGACGTAGCAGCCTGTTCGGCCTGTGCTTCTTTCAACCGACGAACGCTTAGGCGTCGGTCGGAGTTTGCAGAACAGTTTTTCGGTTCTGATTTTGCGTACATTATGCCGTCGGATCCTCCGACTACCCAATCTACCAAAACGCAAAGATAAAGACCGACTCTCGCGGCCCGCGGTTTCGGCTGAAACCATGGTTAAGCAAACGCGAGTGTCTCGGTTTCGGCCGAAACCGAGAAAACTGATCAAAGTACGGCTGAACCTACTCCTACAACTGAGGCCCCTGCTACAACTCTTGAATCGACCTCAGAAATTTTACCCACTACGGTGGTTGACTTATCAGACACCATCCCCTTGGATGTCTCTACCCCAGCACGTGGTGCTGCTAGGCCTCCAGCAGCCATGTCCATTAAGGCCTTCGCCAGGGCTAAAGCAGCCAAGACTACTAAAACAGTGCCTGTTAAACCCCCCACATCCAGGCCCTCTTCTAGTTCTCAAATGCTTACTTTGGCAGAAGATTTAATTTCTTTAATTAGAGGATCTCAATCTCACCCAGACAGGGCCTCTCAACCCCCAGAGAAGAGACCTAGGGCACAGCCCCCTGAGCCAGTGTCTTCTGATGAATCAGACATAACTGACCAGCCAGAGGCTCCCTTCTCCAATTTTGAAGATTCTGATGCTGAAGAATCCATTCCAGCTGCTTCCCCACCAGAAGAATTCTCCTTTGGGGAAACCTTGCATGCCATGCGAGAACAGTTCCAATGGCAGCAACAGGATTTTTCAGACTCCAGAAAAAGACTTAGGACCTTTCTGCACCTCCCACAGCACAGGCCCTTAGCTATACCTCCTGTTCTCTCTGTGGTGGATGATGCTTTCAATGATGTTTGCTCGCTCCAGATTCTTTACCCCAGCCCCTGCCAAACCAGACAGATTTTACAGGGTGCCAGATACTCATCACCACCTTTACAAGGCCCCACTTGCAGACCCAGAAACTATATCCCAGGGTCCCAAGGCAGTAGCAGCGACCATAGCTAAAACCCTATTCCTTCTGAAAGGGAAGCAAGGTCATTAGACAGATGGGGTAAAAGGTCTACACTTCAGCTACTCTCTCAGCTAGAGCTTTAAACTGTCAGTTTCACATGATACAATACCAAGAGTTTATGCTTGATCAGTTAACTAAAAACTAACCACTGATGAATCTCTTGATAAGAAATATGTATTAGAGATGGTAAATAACATACAACAGGTTAGCAACCATTCCTTAAAATGTGGCTATGATGCACTGGAGGCTTCATTTAGATCAGCCATGACAGGCACAGTGATAAGAAGGCATGCATGGCTAAAGGAACAAGCTTTACCGGATCATGTTAAAGCTAAGTTGCTAGATGCTCCTATGGACAAGACAAGTTTGTTTGGTACACCTGCCCAGCAGGTTATGAAGAAAATGGAAGAAAAGGCAAAATCTGTTCAAACTGTTAAAGATTTCTTGCAGGTTCAACCCCAAGGTTTAGCAGGAACTGGCCTGCCAAAAATTGGTCCTTTCCTGACTCCACAAAATTTCAAAGGGGCAGGAATAGACGTTCCAGAGGCAGAAACCAATCCAGAGGAGGTGCCTACAGAGGACGACAGTGGCAAGGTAACAACAGAGGCACAGACACAGCCACTGCCACTACATCAGCACAACCACAGTGACTTAACCCTAAATCCGCCTACCAGGGAACAAATAGCAGCTCCTCTAGGCGGAAAGTTAACCTTATTTTCAAAGAACTGGCACTACATAACAAAAGACAAGTGGATTTTACAAACCATAGATCAAGGTTACGGTTTCACTTCCACACTTTACCAGTCAAAGAGGAATGCCAAATCTACCTCCAAATCAAAAACAGAGGCTCTACGCCAGATAATGGAGTTAGCAAACATGAGAGCTGTGGAAAGAGTGCCAACAGCAGAGCAAGGAAAGGGTTCTATTCCAGACTATTCCTAGTTCCAAGAAAGGAAAAAGTTGGAGACCAATTCTCGACCTGTCCACCTTAAATACATACATCATTGTCCCAAAATTCAAAATGCTGACCCTACAGCAACTTCTTCCCATGCTGGGCAAGGAGTCTTGGCTGGTAACTCTAGATCTCAAGGAGGCATACCTGCACGTCCCCATTCGACCAATCTGCAGAAGATACCTCAGATTTCTTGCAGGATCAGAGCACTATCAATTCTCAGCATTGCCCTTTGGCTTATCTACTGCGCCCAGAGTATTCACAAAATGCCTGGCATCAGTAATCGCCCATTGCAGACTACAGGGAATTCAAATTTACCCATACCTGGACGACTGCCTGCTACAAGGGGACAACAAAAGCAAGCTGACAACAGATTTACAAAGGGTCATTTACTTGCTACAAGCACTGGGATACACAGTCAATTTACAAAAGTCAAGGCTGATACCATCCCAAACAAGGACATTCTTGGGCGGAATTGGACACAGTAAAACAAATGGCATTCCTGACTACAGAAAACAAAAGAACTTCCTCTTTACTTCTTGGCACTAACAAAACTGAACAAGTTAACAGCAAGAAAAGTACTGCAGGCCTTGGGCTTCATGGCATCATGCATAATCTTGGTTCCATTTGCCAGACTACATATGAGAAAACTACAGTGGTACCTAAAGAATTTATGGTCCCAACACAGACACAGTCTAGAAACAGAAATCCCACTAATTCCATGCTTAAAACAGGAGTTCCTATGGTGGGCTCAGGCATGCCAGTCAAACCCAGGCCTACCCTTTCGCAGATGTCAAGCAAGCCAGACCATCACAACAGACGCTTCAGACCTAGGATGGGGGCCCACATGCTGGACAAATGCGTGCAAGGATTGTGGACACAGGATCAACTTCACCTGCACATCAACCTAAAAGAAATGCTGGCAGTAAAACTGGCAATCCAAAAGTTCAAACCATTTCTCAAAGAGGGCCAGTTGATGATAAGGACAGACAACACCACAGTCATGTGGTACATCAGCAAACAGGGAGGCACTCATTCATACCCCCTATGCAGAATGACCTTGGAGCTGTGGACCCTGGCACTCAGCTACAACATCCAGTTACAGGCAATATTTGTACCGGGGAAAGACAATACTCTAGCAGACATATTAAGCAGAACCACTCGGATGCCCACGAATGGAAGCTGCACCCGGACATCTTCAAGACCATCTCAAAGAAATGGGGAATGCCACAGATAGACCTATTCGCATCACCTCTCAATCACCAGCTCAAAAATTCTGCACAAGGACATTCCACCCACTAGCATGGAAAGTGGATTCGCTCTCCTTCAACTGGAAAGGCCTAACAGCATATGCATTCCCACCTCTTCCTTTGATACACAAGGTACTACTAAAAATCAAGGAAGAATGTCCAAGGATAATCCTGATAGCTCCAAACTGGCCAAGACAACACTGGTACCCACTACTGAGGAGCATGTCTCGAACAATATGTGGCCAATACCCTGATGCCTTTGATGTTAACTCAGAACAACTACAGCATCATACATCCAAACCTAAAACGTTGCAACTGACTGCATGGAACATCACATAGCAGCAGCTAATCCAGAACTTTCCCAAAGAGTTAAAGACATTATTCTTGAAGCACGCAGACCTTCAACAAGAAGGAACTATGCTGGAAAATGGAAAAGGTTTGTCATTTGGAGTACGGAAAGAGGAAAAGATGTGCCAAACATAGATATGCCTAACATTCTGGAGTATCTGGCGAACTTCTTCATTCAGGCCTGTCCTACTCCTCCATCAAGATACATGCATCAGCTATTTCAGCAGAATACAGCTTTGATCCACCTGTTTTTCGCACCTTTGCTCAGGCAGTTCCTCAGAGGAATCAAGAATGTAAAACCTCCAAGGAAACCACCATTACCAGCTTGGGATTTAAACTTTGTGCTAGAAAAGTTGACACTATCACCCTTTGAACCAGCAGCAACAGCAGACCTACAACACCTGTCATGGAAAACTGCTTTCCTACTGGCAATTACTTCAGCAAGGAGGGTTTCAGAACTACAGGCCTTAATGGCAGTGCAACCCTTCCTAATCTTCCACCAAGATAGAGTGTCCATGAGGACTAATCCTACATTTATGCCCAAGGTGGTATCCAGAGTGTCTTTAAACCAGGCAATCCACCTACCTACCTTCTTTCCCAACCCACAAAACAGAAGGAAAGAATACCGCATACCTTGGATGTACATAGACAGCTACGCTACTACTTGGACAGAACAAAAATAGCAGAAAGACTGACCAACTTTTTGTAGCCTATGCAACAGGAAGGGAAGGAAAAGCTATTTCCAAACAGACAATCTCCAAATGGATAGGAAATTGCATACGATTCTGTTACTCCTTCCATGGAAAACCAATTCCATAGAACATAAGACCTCATTCTACAAGGGCAACAGCCACTACCACAGCCTTCTTACGAGGAGTGGCAACCAAAGACATTATTGAGGCGGCTACTTGGACCTCCGTGCATACATTTGCCAAGCATTATAATTTGCCTCTATATTCCAGATCCCGAGCAGGGTTTGCCACTGCTGTACTGCAAGGGATCCTAAACACACCATAATCTACTTTTATCCTCCTCCCCTAGTTGGCTATGGTATCCTACCCAGTTGTTATGACTGCAGATGCATCCATGAAGGACATAGTACAGTTTTTTACCTACCATAAATGTAGATGTCCGAACTGGATAGCATCTGCAGTCAGGATTACCCTCCCTCCTTCCCCTCTGTGGTACTCCTAGGGTATTTACCCTCCTAATAGCTAGCTGTTGGGGAGTCTTTTATGGTGTATTTGTTTGTATATATGTACATACATGCTTATTGTTGTGTTTACCTCTATCTATTTGGAAACATTGGCATCTATCCAAATTTTAGCCTGCAAGAGGGCTACTGGCATCTGGGGCAAGAAACACTGAGGAAAATGGCGTCGGCTGATGCTTTTATACCCGAAGACCAACAGAGATGACGTCGGGTGGAGTGCGACATCAGCCGAAGCTGGACCCGGACTTTGGAATCCGGCCGACTGAAGGGCTGCCTGACGACAGGACAACCCAGTTGTTATGACTGCAGATGCTATCCAGTTCGGACATCTACATTTATGGTAGGTACAAAACTGTACTATTCCTGGAGGAGTAAACCTCTGTCCTGGGTTTTTTGTTAAGATGCACTTTGGACATGTCTTCATTTAGTTTAGTTTCCTTCTATTTTTCTGTAAGTATGCAAATTTGATCTGAGGTAATGTAGAGTGGGGCATTGTGGGTCGACTCTTAGCTCGAGAGTTTTTTGGCTGACACGAGCTGTATAATGGCCAAACCAGTTCCTTAGATCGAAACTGTAACCCAAGAGTCAAGAATAGATGAAGATCGACAAAACAATGAAATGTTATGCTAAGACATAACTTCTTTTTTTTTTTTTTTTTTTTTTTTTTTTACATTTATTTGACCTGCTAAGATTTAGTAGAAATTTGAATTTAGCATGATTTTTTTCCATATTAAAAATGTATAAAATAAATGCTGCATTCTGAAAGGGAAAAGTTATCTTGTTATCTCTTTTTAAAAGGTCTGACCACTTAGAAGAATTTTTTTTTAAAGAATTATATTCAGTGTGTGAAAACAAAATATGTATAGCTGACATTTTAGGAAATGGTTAAAAGAAGAGTAATTATCTTTTTAACAAATGAAAATTCATATGCATCTGAAGGGCAGATAAGCGTAGACATCTGCTATCTGCAGTTTATGTTTTAGGTTGCCTTCCTAAGTTCACACAAGAAAAATATTCCATTTTCACAGTGTTATTTGTGTCCGAGAACCTAAAATGTTGAAATGTTGACATGGATGGTAATGAAGGAAATGACAGGCAGTTTCTGTAACAGAGATCATCTAATGAGTTTATTAACGGCCTTTAAAATGCTGAAAAAAGGATCATTTCAGCACTTCTGTATCAAATGAATATAACATCAGTAGAGAAAGGTAATTATCTGAAATGTCGGGACTCTTTCGAGTGAAATGTGAAATGTGAAGACTAAATGTCTGAAAGATCGGATGTGTATATACCAAGGCCGAGATGCCATTTATTGGAATATTCCTTTTTCTCCGAGGTATGGCGATTTTGCAGTTGGGATATATATGTTTGGGGTGGTATGGGGACTTGCCTCCCACATATATGGTGCAGGGGGGCTTGCCCCCCACTACAAAAAGAAGTTTTAAGGAGAAGAGCAATTTTAGAGATTTGCTGTTCTCCAGCTTTTTGGTCTATTTTTTTAGATTATCAACATTTGGCAATTCGAATGACAACATTTCATTAGGGAGCTGTGGAGAAATTTGTAACAGTTGACTGAGAAAGGTTGTCATTTAGGCAGGAGTTTTTTTTTTTTCTTCTTGCTGTGCCCTATTCCCTTGTAACATCCCTTGTAACATACTTAACGAACTACTGGGGGGAGCTGCAATAGGCTGACAGCAGGGGCCATTCTTTCACTTCTCCAAGAACCATTCCTTCCAGTTAGCCTGATCCTTCCACTGGAAACATGAATGGTGGTTTTATTGGTCTCCATCAGGGATGTCGCAGCAACTCTGTGTAACCAGGAATGAGCACATCCCTCTCCACCCACCCCCTGTGATAAATGAGCATGTCATGCCCCTTCACTTTTCTCTCTCTCCCAGTTTGGCTCCTCCAGTGCTGGGGCTGCTAATCAAACACTCTGCACCACCTTATTCATGCATGCTAAACCTAAACCCTACCCCTGCTCCTAACCACAACCTTATGCATTATGTTACTAAAAAGCTTTCCTTAACACTACAGCTAAATAAGACAAAAGGACACAGAACACACGCAACACTAAAAAAGCACAACTGCAAACATATCCCATTACCTATCCCTTACTCTAACCCTAACCTGGGAATACTTGCACTTGTACATGCGCACTAACTGCAGTAATAGTATCTTTCACTTTATTGTCACAGCCCTATGTCAGTATTTTATACCTCAGATTCAAAGGGTCATTTCTTTTCTTACAGGTCCTTTCATCAAGATTATGTATTTGATTTTTATTCCATAATTTACAATGGCCTCTTTCCTTTCATCATTGAATTTATTTTTTCTGTTTTTGTTATTCTGTTTCAGTTTTACAATTTCTCTGCATACTGTAGTTACTTACTATCTAGACGTGCTTTTAAAGATACTACATTATTAGCTGCAAATGTTTTCACAGTTACTACTTTTCATTTTTTATTTTTAAAGTTATATGCTCTTGTCCAGACTTTGTCTACTACATCCATCATTCGTTGTTAGGGAATTCTAGACTGAAGAACTGAGTAGAGCATGTGCCACCATGGTGTATAAAAGAGGCAACGTGCTTGCTTAAGTCACTGCTCTCCAGTATACATCTTCATTGGTTTATGCAGGGAAGGAACATCTGGTTTTGAAACTTCAAGCCATGGAAGGCAGAAGTAAAACAGGATATAGCACAGATGTTATGATTTACTGATAAAGTGAATATTTCTCAAAACTCATGTTAATGCACAAACGTACCTCCTCTTGTTTTTGTTATATTTCTGCTACTACATTTTATTTGCAAAACCCTGCCCAACTGCTCTTTTTTGTTATCTGTCACTGTTGTACATTGCATCATCACAGGTACTGTTGTTACTCTTACTGCCTATAAAATTCATTTGTTTTCTGTATTTTCTGTAGACATTTTTGCCAAGGTACAGATTTTGAAAATGAGTACTTGACTGTCTTTAGGAGTCACAGCCATAGAGAAATCTAAATGAGTAAACTCACTGATGTGAATAGCAACATTGAAAAATAACATGCATGTGAGAAGAAATCAATACCACTAATATAAAAGTTGGAGTTGGTATAGTTAAGGTTGGGGTGGGGTGGGGGGCCCCCACATTGAGGTGCAGGGGAGCTTTGCCCCTCCCTCTGCAAAAATAAGTTTTAAGGAGATTCGCTGTTCTCCAGCTTTTTGGTCTTTTTTTCAGCTTTTCGACACTGCATTTCGAGTGACAACAATTCAATAGGCAGATGTAGATACATTTGTCACTTCTTAGAATTTCAGTAGGTGTGCATAAGGGGTGGCATAGGTGTTTACAGACAATAAGAGATTTTCCTAAGCCTTTTTAGTGTCAAGGATTCTTTGTTCTGGAGTTCAAATGAGTATTAAGGAATGCGTGTCCCCTTCCTTTTAGGCAATGCAAAGGTAATATAGTAAAACATGCTATACATCCGATGCTCTTGATTCAGATCTGAATCCCGCCACCAGGGAAAATAAACCTAATGTGCTAACCCATTTTTCATTTGGCTTTCTGTGCTTTTCTATTATTAGGAAATAATGGCACGACATTCATCATATTGATCATTGCTGCAATAGCCTTAGCTATATAGGTTATATCTTGCCAAGGAGATACCAGCTGGACAGCTTCCAAAGCTTCAGGGCACCTTCCACGAGCCCAAACCATCACTCAGCTTGAACTGAACTGACTAAAAAGACAGGTTTAGGCACCGAGCCCTTCAGAGCTTTAATGCTGCCGAACAAAGCATTTCAGTGTGGGCTTTAGAGGAGCTACGGTTGGCTTGTGCTGTTCCATTACTGGGCAAATAAGCTCCCTGTGGGGGAAAAAAAAACCTTCCACATTTTAAAGTTGTTGTCTTATTCTACTCTCCTGTTTAAGAAAGTTATTTTTAAGCTTAGAGTTTGTTTTAATGGACTGTCAGAAGGCTTTACTGTACTTTTAAAGTGGAAGTACACTTTTTCCTTTCAGTTTTTAAAGTAGTTTAAAGTAATTGAAAGCTACTTTTTTCTATGGAGAATGTGTGTTTGTTTTACTTTGGAGCTGGCTATATGTTGGCTGGCTATATGTTTTGAAGCACTTTTTATTGTGTTTTGGTGTGAAAAAAAGATCTTTCAAAAACTTAAGCATTTTACAGGCACTTGCTGTTTCTTTTCCCTGGGAAATAGACACCATTTTCTGCTTGATCATATAACAAATTACCAGTCCCATGGTTGATCCTTCTTCCAACCACAAAAAGAAAAAGTTGAGCAAACAGTCTGTGCCACCACACAGGCTAGCAATTTGCTTCAGCCACAGGTAGTGGGTGGCTCTGCTGAGGCCATAGCGTGTTCCTTAAGCCACATATCTTTTATGCTGGATCACTTGGGTGTAGCATCTACAGCCAGTATGAGCCAGGGATTAGTCACATCCTTTCTGGCTGTTTGGGCCCCTCAGTGGGCACTGGAGAGCCACTCTTGTTGGTCCTGGGAGAGGGAAAAGGCAAGGCTTCCCTATTTAGTTAGAATGTCATGCCCATCCCTATGGAAGCTGCTGCCACTGCCATTAATAACACTGTTGGCCCCACTTTTCCTGTCAAAAAGAGAGAGAGAAAACTAAACATGTGTATACCCCTCCTCCAATTTCATAGACAGGTGTAGTTTACTGGGTCTGGCTCAGAATTAAAATTTGGGGTATTGGTCCTTCTTGTAAAGTAGTTTTGAGTAAAAGAAAGAGAGATGCATCTTTCCGTAAAGACATTCAAGATTCTGATGAAGGGACAGATACGAGGTTTTCTCATCAGTTTTCTGATTCAGACTCAGGGGATACCTCATTCTCTGATTTTCCCTGTGGGAGTTTCTTTTTCTCTGACACTATTTCCAGAATGTACCACCATTTTCAGTGGAAGAACACTTTGGTTTCTTAGTCTATCAGAAAATTCTCTGAGCTGTTGTAGAAGGAATTTTTAGAACTTTCACCCATTCCTCCAGCTGTGTCAGCTCTGGAAGATGTATGCGTCACTGCATGCAGTTTTCCTGAAAGCCTGCTGTCCCTAAAAAGGCAGACAGCCTTATACACTCTTCCCAAACTTGATCTAGCAGCTATAGTTTTAGTTAATCCTACTGCTGCTAAATATTTGGTTAATTCCATTCTGACTCTGGTTTAATTTAGTTTCTTCCATTTTACAAGTCAGTTGATACTTCTGCCAGAGCTGTGGCCACTGGCACTGTTTTGAAGAGGTTTGCAGATAATGTGAAAATAAGATTTTAAATTTTCCTTTGGATAAAAATTTTGTTTTTACCTCTTCTGCTGGTATAATGGAAGTGGTAAGTAGATTTAGGGAATCTCTTAAGACTTTTAGCGAACCTTTTCCAGATTTTATAACAGATTCTCTAACCCCTCATCCAATTTTGGCAACAAAAAAAAAGTCTGAACAAAATGTTGGCAAACGGATGTTAAAAAAAATAAATGGAAGGGGGGTTCCAAAAAGACTTCAATACCTCCGAAAACCAAGGACAGTCTAACAAATCAGAATACTTTTTAAGGGACTGCCCCCCCAACCCTGGCAGTTCCTTTTACTTCCAGAAAGTCTAAATCTAAATTTTTCCCTTTGGCAACAGATAAGTCTTAGACAGATGAGTTACAAGGTCATTCATCTGGATTACAGATGACAGTGGGAGAACATCCTGCCTTTCCAGGGGGTATTTCCTCATCCACCAGATCAGACTCCTTTGTTTCCCCCATCCTTCAACACACACTGTTCCGAGGAGTGGTCGAACTAGTTCCTCCTTCCTAAGTTGGGAAAGATTTTTATTCAATGATGCCAAAGAGAGAAGATGCTTGGAGACCAGTTCTGGATCTTTCTTTCCTAAACCTGTTTCTGATAGTGCTAAAGTTCAAAAAGCTGTCAATTCCCAACCTGTTGCCTCTTCTTCCTCTTTAAGTTTCCTGGCAACACTAGATTTAAAAGATGTTTATCATCACATCCCTATTAATCCAGACTTAGGTTCATAGGTTGGTACTAGGCTATTGGCCCTAGGCCTATACATGCCTAGCCATAACAATTCATAAGTTCATAGACAGGTACTAGGCTATCGGCCCAAGGGCCTAAGTAAGCCTAGCCAACAAGGTTCCCTGGCTTACACCACCCAAGAAAGTTATTTTCCTGTGCCCCTGTTGAGCAGAGCCACCAAAGTGATCCCTGGGTGTATTTCCTATTTCCCATCCACTTATCAAGATTCTTCTTGAAGAGTGCTAACGAGGAACCTTGCTTGACATAGATGGGTAGCATGTTCTAGAGTATGGGAAGTCTCTGGGACAGGAATCTATCCCTCCATGTCCTGTTTGTTGTGGTGACAAGGTTTAAGTCCCTAGAGCGTGTAGCTCGGAGGGATTGGGATTTCTTTAGGTGTAGCATGTCCACCAGCTCTGGGTTTGACATAGCTTTATATGTTAGGCAGAGATCACCTCTGATTAGGCGATATGCTACGGAGTAAAGCTGGAGTTTTTTGAGATGATCAGTGTAGGGCATCTGTCTGAGGCCAGTAATCTTCTTTGTGAGATACTTCTGTGGCCTTTCCAGTGCTGCAGATGTCTTGAGGTACACTTCAAAAGGGGCATAGTACTCTATAACGGGTCTAATGAGTGCTGAGTAGAGGGGAACAATGACCTCTTTTTTTCCTAGATGAGAACCCTTTTGTGATGAGGTGTGCCACATAGAAGGATTTCCTGACTACTGTGGTGATGTGATTATCAAAGGAGAGACTACTATCTACCTGGTTCCCCAGGTCTCTTATCACACATTCGGCATTAAGTAGACTGATGCCTATATGGTAGTTCATGGGTACAGAGTTTTTACCAAAGGGGGTGACAATGTACTTTTTGGCATTGAGCTTGAAGCCATGCCTCTGTCACCAGGCATCTGTCTCAGTGAGGCCCTTCTGTAGGATGTCCACATCATTTGGGGACTCAACTATGGCTCCTAGTTTGCAGTCATCTGTGAACTTCGTTAGACAAAGGCCTTCTGTGTTAGCCTGTACTTCAGAGAAGTAGATACCAAACAGGAGAGGTCCCAGGACTGAACTCTGTGGTACTCCACTTGCCACTGGTTTGAAGTCAGATTTGGAATCTACAGTTTTTACAGTGTGGGTTCTGTCAGTAAGCCAGTTGGCAACCCATCTTGTGATGTAGGGATTTATACCTAGTTTAGTGAGTTTAGCTATAATTGCAGAATGGGAGAAGGTGTCGAAAGCCTTGGCGAGGTCAAGATAGGCTATGTGAACCACCTTACCCTCGTCTACAGCTTTGGTGACTGCCTCAAAGAAGTCGATCAGGTTCAGGAGGCATGATCTGCCTTTCACAAACTCAAACTGGTGTGGTCCAGAGTCTGGAGATTACCAATGTCTTTGTTTGAGTTCCATGATGATACGTTCCATGGCCTTACAGACCAGGCTCGTCAGGCTAATAGGGCGATAGTTCCCAGGATCAGTGGTGGCTTCCCCTTTGTGGAGTGGGATAACTGTTGCTGTGTGCCATTCAGTGGGCACAAAGCCTGATGTGAGACTATGACTGAACATGGTGCTTAGGTGGGGAGCCAGTTCGTTCTGAAGTTCATGTAAAACGCAGCCTGGGATGTTGTCCGGTCCTATGGATGCTGTGTTTTTTGGCTTTAGACAGTGCAGCTTTTACCTTTGTAGTTGTGATTACAGGGACTGTGCATTCTTCCTGTATAGATGTGGGCCCTTTAGGGGGTGAGAGGGGGGGTAAAGTTAGCACTGAACCTATCTGCCAGGAAGTTGACAATATCAGTTGGTTCTGTATTTTTCATGCCATTGAGATTTGGCATAGCTATAGAATGCTTTGTGGTTGTCCCTAGAATCAGTAGAGATTTTGTTTTCATAGCTAGCTTTGGAGGATCTTATAATGGATCTCAGTTTCTTACTGAGGCTGACCAGGGAACTCCTCCACTCATGGGATTTTACTCTCTTGTGCAACAGTTTCTTCCTTCTGTTGTAGAGTTTGTTTATGGCAGGGGACCACCAGATTGGCTTTCTTTATTGGAAGATAGTGTCTTGGATGATGTTCTTCATGTTTCACTGTTGCAGTCATTACATTTGGGTTATCTGCTTGCAGGTAGCCCTCAGTCGGCCTGATTAACAAAGTCTTGGGTCCTGTGTCGGTTGCTGTCTCTTCTTCCATGACGTCAGGTCGTCAGGGATACAAAACATGCAGCTGACATCATTACATCAGTCTTTCTTGCTGTGCGGTGCCTGAAGCCGAAACAGTTTGCAAGTGCCGGTTGGCCGACTCCTGAAATTTTCATTTTCGAGTTTCAGAACCGAAGTCTTCAACTAAAAGCTAAGTACCCGTTGAAACTTTTCTTGCTCTAAACCGATGTCAGTAAAAGTAAATAATTGCATTTTTTGTGGAAAGCAAATACCTCATAAAGATTTTCAATCGAACTGTGTTCCTTGCCTAGGCCTTGACCACGACGTACCTCGCTATTGGTATTGTCCTTATTTAAACCACGAACTGTCCGTCGTCGGTATATTTGCACTTCTAAATTTTCTAAATCTGACTACCGACATTCCAAAGAAACGCAAAGATAAAGACAGAGACAGGCCGCCCAGTTCGCCGGTACTCAGTGAGGCTCTTTCGTAGCCCCTGATACCTGCTACTTCAGATTCGCAGGCCTCTTCTGAGACCCATTCGGAGTCCGGTCTTCTGAGGGTGTATTCAGACCTACTGACTTGCATATTAAACCGGCACCATCTTCTTCTTCAAGGCCTAAAACCCGAGCCATGCCTAGAAAACTGACACCCAGACCGCATGGTCAGGCCTCTATGCCTAAGGAACAAATGATAAGAATGATTGAAAACATTATTACTTTAATCAGGAGAAGCCAACCTTCCTACTCTGAGAGACCTAGGACTGAGTTTGCTTATGATACTTCTGACCAGGATTCTGAAATTTCTGTTTCCTCTGATGATCAGGATGTACCCTTATCTACCTATGAGGATTCTGATGATGAGGATTCTGATGCTGAGGACTCTTATTTCCTCTGCCCCCCCCCCGAGGATTTCTGTTTTGGTGAAACCTTACATACTCTGAGAGCTTTTTCATTGGGAATTCAGGATTTCTCTGATTCTACAAAGAGGCTCAGGGATTTCTTACTCCTGCCCCAGCACAGGCCTTTAGCTATACCTCCTGTACTGGACATCGTTGATTATGCCTTTTCGGAATCTAGCATGGCCCATGACTCTTTACCTCCTGCTTCCAGAAAACTTGATAGATATTACAAGTTTCCTGACTCTCACAAGTTCCTTTTCAAAAATCCTACTGCCGATCCTGAAACCATTTCACAGGGACCCAAGGGCATTAAAGCTACTACTGCCAAAAATCCTATCCCCTCTGATAGAGACTCCAGGGCGCTGGATAGATGGGGTAAGAAGGTGTACACTTCTGCAACTTTGGCCATTAGGGCCTTGAATTTCCAGTTTCATATGTTAAAGTATCAGCTGCATATTATTGGCTTGCATAAACAGAAAATGATGTTGACTCCTGATTGTGCTGAAAATAAGGATTTACAGGATTTTTATGCATTCTGCTGAACAAGTTGGTCAACATACATTGCAATGTGGTTTTGATTCACTAAAGGCATCTTGCAGGGCTGCGGTAACTGGGTCTGTACTTAGAAGGCATGCTTGGCTTAAGGAGCAATCCTTGCCAGATTATGTTAAATCGAAATTACTGGATGCTCCCTTAAATCAGGGCCACCTATTTGGCAACAAGGCAGAAGAAGTTCTTAAAAAGGTGGCAGAAAAAGCTACATCTATGCAAACTGTTAAAGATTTTTTACAAGTACAACCTCCAAGATTTAGTAGGCATTGGCCTTCTAAGAATTGGTCCTTTCCTGCCTCTTCCAGACCTTCTCAGTCCAAACCCAGATCCAGCAGTGTACCCAGGCTTCAGTCCCAGGGGACGCACAGGACTAAGCAGTGGGGGCCTCCACTTCCAAGTTTGGGAGTAATAAAACTCCCCCCCTATGTTAAACTGTCTCAATGACTTATTTTTAAAACTTCCAAGCACTTCTCAACTGACTGCCCTGTTGGAGGGAAAGATTGCACTTCATGCAAAGAACTACGGACTCATTACCCAGGACAAATGGGTTTTAAATATAGTGTCCCAAGGATACAGATTTCACTTCCACGTGTCACCAACTCCAAGTGGTTGGCCGGATCTACCTCCAAAGCAGTGGGCAGAGGCCCAAAAGCAAGTACTCTCTCTTAAGCATAGGGACTATTCAATTGGTACCAGAAGAGAAAAAGAGACAAGGTTTCTACTCGAGATTTTTCCTGGTACCCATACATGGCGTCCTATCCTGGACCTGCCTACTCTAAACACCTTTTTGATGATTCCAAAATTCAAGATGCTGACTCTTCACCAGTTGCTTCCTATGCTAAGCAAAGATGCCTGGTTGGCAACACTAAATTTAAAGGAAGCATACCTGTACATCCCAATCGGGGAGTATTGCAGAAGATACCTACGCTTCAAAGCAGGCTACATGCACGATCAGTTCTCTGCACTGCCCTTTGTCTTATTTACTGTGCCCAGGGTATTCACAAAGTGCCTAGCTCCAGTCATTGCATTTTGCAGGCAAAGAAATATTCAAATATACCAATACCTGGACAATTGTCTAATTCGGTCAGAAAACCAGGACATACTTTTGAATCATCTGGCTTTTGTACAGAGGGTACTAACTTGTCTGGGGTACACCATAAACGAAAAGAAATCACACCTGGTACCATGTCAACAAATTATATTCCTGTGAGCAAGCTTAAATACAACTTCCCAGATGGCTTTCCTCCTGCCAGAGAAACAAATTCACTTGACAACCTACTTCAAACAAGTGGTCACAAAAACCCTGCTATCTGCAAAGCAAATACTACAAGCCTTGGGATGTTCATCGTGCATACAGCTGCAGTCATAACAGAGGGGTTCTCCTGCCGTCAGGCGGGTCCTCGGTTGGCCGAAAGGTCCGGCGTCGGTTGTCGTCGCTTCTTCCCTGACGTCAGTGCGACAGGGGTATAAAGGAACCAGCCAACGCCATTTTCTTCAGTCTTTCTTGCCGCGCGGTGCCCGAAGCAGAAGCAGTTCGCAAGTGCCGGTCGGCCAGCTCCTGAGATTACGAAAATTTGGAAACCGAAGTCTTCTTAAAAGCTAAGTAAAGTACCCTGTTGGGGAAACTTTTCTTGCCTCTGACCGATGTCAGACAAAGTTAATAATTGTATTTCTTGTGGGAAGCAAATACCGCATAAGGATTTCCATTCCCTCTATATACCTTGTTTAGGCCCAGACCACGATGTCTCGGTCTGTCGCTTTTGTGCTGCATTCAGCAAACGCACTATTAAGCGTCGGGCGGAGTTTGCCCAGCATTATTTTGGAAAAGCATTTAACTGTACTATGTCGTCGGATACTCCGACTCCGGTTTTGTCTAAAAAACGCAAAGACAAGGACCGACACACGAGGTCCGTGGCCTCTACCGACACCACACCAAAGCCGACTACACGTGGTCCGGTTCTCAGCGAGGCGCCTACGCAGCCCCTGACTACCGACGACACTTCTTTGATGGTGTCTCCTGTGCCCGAGGTCGCAGGCTCCTCAGCCCACACCCCGACTACAGATACCGAAGCCACTCTTGGCGTTGAAACTCAGAATGTGGACAGGTCCACCTCCACTCAAGGTGTCTTCAGACCTTCCTCTTCTTTCTCCATCAAGGCTTTCACAAAGTCTAAAGCAACCATGCACTCTAAGAGACCAGCTATACAGGGCCCATCTCCAGGCCCCATGCCTAAGAAACAGATGCTTAAAATGGCTGAGGATTTAATTACTCTTATCAGAGGTTCTCAGCCCCCACCGGACAAAAGGCCCAGAGTGGAGGAAGAGTCCCCCTCCTCTGATCAGGGCTCCATTATTTCAGAGCACTCTGATGATCAGGAACATTCTTACTCCCCTTTTGAAGACTCTGATGCAGAGGAATCCATCATTTCTGTATCCCTCCCTGAGGATTACTCATTTGGGGAAACTTTGCATACCTTAAGGGAACACTTCCACTGGGAAGGCCAAGATTATTCAGATTCCAAGAAAAGGCTCAGGGAATTTCTATTGCTACCTCAGCACAGGCCTCTGGCTATACCTCCTGTCTTGGACATCCTAGATGATGTTTACTCGGATGCCTGCCTTAACCCGGACTCTCTACCTCCAGCTCCAGTTAAGCCTGACAGGTACTACAGGGTTCCTGACTCACACCAATTTCTATACAAAAGCCATGCTGCTGACCCAGAAACCATCTCACAGGGCCCCAAGGGAGTTAAGGCCTCCATTGCTAAAAATCCATTGCCTTCCGAGAGAGATTCCAGATCCTTAGAAAGGTGGGGAAAAAGGTATATACCTCGGCTACCTTATCCATGAGGGCCTTAAACTGTCAGTTTCATATGCTAAAATACCAACAGTTTTTGCTATCACAATTGAAAAGTAAAATGTCACAACCTGAACAACCAGACTTAAAGGAGTTGCAGGATTTGATGCATAGTGCAGAACAAGTGGGTAAGCATACCTTACAATGTGGTTTTGATGCTCTAGATGCCTCATGTAGAGCTGCTGTTACAGGATCAGTCATATGTAGGCATGCCTGGCTCAAGGAACAAGCCTTGCCTGATCATGTCAAAGCTAAATTACTAGACGCCCCTCTTCAAAAGGATGTACTATTTGGAGCTAATGCTGAGGAGGTATTAAGGAAAATGGAGGAAAATCAATGCAAACTGTGAAAGAATTTCTACAGTTTCAACCCCCACGTTTTAGTAGAAATTGGCCTTCCAAAAACTGGTCCTTTCCTGCCACAGAAAGACCCCAAAGAGGCAGATACAGGCACCCGAGGGGCAGAGGACAATCCGAAGGATCGTTTAGAGGCAGACAATGGCAAGCTCCTACACAAAGAGGTGGTGAGGACAACTCGCAATCTTTCAGAAAGCAAACCCAATGACTTTCCCCTTTGCATGCCAACCAGGTCTCAAATGGCAGCCCCCTTAGGAGGAAAGCTGGCGTTATTTTCAAAAAATTAGCATATTGTCACAAAGGACAAATTGTTCCTGGACATTATAAACAGAGGCTACAAATTCCATTTTCACACCCTTCCAAAAATGAGAGGCATGCCAAACCTGCCACACAATCAAAGGGCAGAGGCACAAAGGCAAATTACAGAGCTCATAAACATGAAAGCTATTCAAGAGGTACCTACGCCCGAACAAGGTCAAGGTTTTTATTCCAGGCTATTTCTGGTGCCAAGAGAGGGAAAAGATCGGAGACCTATTTTGGACCTATCAATCCTAAACACATTTCTACTCGTACCAAAATTCAAGATACTCACTCTACAGCAACTTCTTCCCATGCTGGGCAAGGAGTCTTGGCTGGTAACATTGGACCTCAAGGAGGCATACCTGCATGTCCCAATCAGACAAAATTGCAGAAGGTACCTCAGCTTTCTTGCAGGTTCAACCCATTATCAATTCTCTGCATTGCCCTTTGGCTTATCTACTGCGGCCAGAGTATTTACGAAATGCCTGGCATCAGTAATTGCCTACTGCAGACTTCAAGGGATACAAATATACCCCTATCTGGACGACTGCCTGGTCCAAGCGGACAGCAAGCACATTCTTCTGAAACATCTGGCTTATGTAATAATGTTATTGAACTCTCTGGGATACACAGTCAACAAAAAGAAATCAAGGCAGATACCCTCTCGGAAGATAATTTTCCTGGGTGCCAATTTGGACACAAACACCCAGATGGCCTACCTCATGCCAGAGAAGCAGGGGCAACTAATTCAATACTTCAGAACACTAGCAAATTACACCAGGCTGACTGCAAGGAAAATACTGCAGGCTCTGGGATTCATGGCATCTTGCATCTTACTAATCCCATGTGCAAGGCTGCATATGAGGAAACTACAATGGTACCTGAAAAACATATGGTCTCAACACAGCCACAGTTTGGAAACAATAATACCACTAATTCCATGTCTGCAAAAGGAATTTCTGTGGTGGGCTCAAGCATGCCAAACAAACACAGGTCTTCCATTCAGCAAGCCTCAAGCAAATCAAGTCATCACAACAGACGCCTCGGACTACGCCTGGGGGACGCACATGACAGTGCATTCAGGGCAAATGGTCCCAAAAAGAAAAGCACCTGCACATCAATCAAAAAGAAATGCTAGCAGTAATAAATGCTATTATAGCTTTCAAGGACCTTCTACAACCAGGTCAACTATTGATAAGAACGGACAACACCACAGTTATGTGGTACATAAACAAACCGGGAGGAACACATTCTTACCCCCTATGCAGACTGGCCATGTCACTTTGGAACATGGCCATGGACTTACAAATGGAACTACAAGCACAGTACTTGCCAGGCAAGGAAAACACGCTGGCAGACAACCTAAGCAGGAATATGACAGATCCACACGAATGGAAATTGCATCCAAAAGTTTTTACAGAAATAATCCAAGAATGGGGAAGGCCAGACATAGATCTCTTTGCCTCCCACAAAAATCATCAATTGACAAAATTCTGCTCAAGGATCTTCCATCCAAAGGCCTGGAGAGTGGACGCCCTCTCTTCAGTTGGACAATGACAGTTTATGCCTTCCCATCTCTTCCTCTGCTGCCCAAAGTTCTATTGAAGACCAGAGCAGACAGACCAAAGATGGTTCTCATTGCTCCGGACTGGCCAAGGCAACACTGGTACCCACTCCTGAGGAGCCTGACGCATTCCCCACCATGGACCCTGCCTCTAATGCCTCTTCTTCTGACTCAGCACAGCTTCAAAACTCTTCACAGCCAGCTAAAAACACTCAATCTAGCCGCATGGAAGATTACTTAGCATCACAACAGGCCCTACTCTCCAAGGAGGTGCAGGATGTCATTTTGGAGGCCAGAAGGCCATCAACTAGAAAAGCTTACTCTGCAAAATGGAAACGTTTTGTGTCTGGAATGAGAAAAAGGGCCAGGATCCTGGAAAACTGAATTTACCTCAAATACTACAATATTTGGCTGAACTGCTAAGCAGTGGACTTTCTTTCTCCTCCATAAAAATCCATGCCTCAGCCATTTCTGCAGAATACAACACTGATCCACCTTTATTCTCTCACCCTCTCTTAAGACAGTTCCTCAGAGGGGCTAAGAATTTAAGACCTCCAAGGAAACAACCAATACCTGCTTGGGATCTTAATTTCATTCTGGAAAAACTGACCTTGCCTCCCTTTGAGCCAGCTACCTCATCAGATTTGCAATATTTGTCCTGGAAAACAGCTTTCCTTCTGGCTATCACCTCAGCTCGTAGAGTCTCAGAACTACAGGCTCTCATGGCTGTCCAGCCTTTTATCATCTTCCATCAGGACAGAGTTTCCTTACGAACCAACCCGTCCTTTATGCCTAAAGTGGTATCCAGGGTAGCTTTAAATCAGGCCATACATTTACCTACCTTTTATCCTAATCCTCAAAACAAAGGGGAGAGATTACTACATTCCTTGGACATCCACAGACAACTGCATTATTATTTGGACAGAACAAAGCCTTTCAGAAAATCAGAACAGCTCTTTGTGGCCTATACGGTAGGAGCTCAAGGAAAGCCAATTTCCAAACAGACAATCTCAAAATGGATAGCCCACTGCATACGCTTTTGCTATTCCTTTTATGGCAAAACTGTACCTACAGGCATTAGAACTCATTCCACCAGGGCCACAGCCACCTCTGCAGCCTTTCTCAGAGGAGTTCCTACCAAGGATATTTTGGAAGCAGCCACTTGGAGTTCTGTGCATACCTTCTCCAAGCACTACAACCTACCACTATACTCCAGATCTAGAGCAGGCTTTGCCACTGCAGTCTTGCAGGGCATTTTGGCTCCTCCTAGTTCCACCTAGTGCCTACCACCCCTTTCTTAGCTTTGGGATTCTACCCATCTGTTATGACTGCAGCTGTATGCACGATGAACATAGTACAGTTTTGTACCTACCATAAATGTAGATGTTCGAGTGCTAATACAGCTGCAGTCCAGGTTTCCCTCCGTCCTTCCCCTCTTGGGACAGGCCTATTGGCTAACACATCCTCATACAACCTGATTGGGGTATTCATTTATGATGTATTTGCTTGCAACTACTGTATTTTGATTATATTGCACTGCATTATTACACAAATTTATGTATTGCCTTCCTTCTGGGGGCACCTGACATCTGGGGAAAGAAAAACTGAAGAAAATGGCGTCGGCTGGTTCCTTTATACCCCTGTCACACTGACATCAGGGAAGAAGCGACGACAACCGACGCCGGATCTAGACTTTGGAATTCGGCCGACCGAGGACCCACCTGACGGCAGGAGAACCCATCTGTTATGACTGCAGCTGTATTAGCACTCGAACATCTACATTTATGGTAGGTACAAAACTGTACTGTTCATGGCTTCCTGTATTCTTCTAATTCCATATGCAAGACTGCATATGAGGAAACTACAATGGTATCTAAAAAGCCTATGGTGTCAACATTCTCAGGATCTAGAAGCTATGATTCCTTCTCTTTGCCTAGAGTTCCTTTGGTGGACAGAGGCCTGCCACCAAAAAAAGGGAATACCATACACACTAACCCCTGCCGCCCAAACCCTAACAACAGCCGCATCAGACTTTGCATGGGGGGGGGGGCGCACCTGGCAGGGAAGTGCATTCAGGGCAAATGGAACCCAATTCAAATGCACCTTCACATCACTCATAAAGAAATGTTAGCTGTACAGAATGTTCTGACAGTGTTCAAGGACCACATTCTTCCAGAACAATTAATGGTAAAGATGGACAACACCACTGTTATGTACTACATAAACAAGCAGGGGGGTACACATTCTTACCCCCTCTGCAGACTAGCCATGGCATTGTGGAACACAACCTTGAGCTACCAGGTACATCTACAAGCTCAATTACTGCCGGGAAAACTAAATATACTGGCAGATGGACTAAGCAGAGCCCTCATGGACCCACATGAGTGGAAACTGGAACCAAGGATTTTCAGCATGTTGACAAGCAAATGGGGAGCCCAGATATAGACCTGTTTGCCTCCCACCAGAACTATCAATTGGAAAAATTATGTGCAAGGACTCCCCACAGACAAGCTTGGAAGGTGGATGCTCTGTCCTTCAGCTGGAAAAACTTATCAGTTTATGCCTTTCCTCCTCTGGGTCTGCTCTCCAAAGTACTACTAAAAGTCAAACAAGACAAACCAAGGATGATTTTGATTGTAGCAGCCTGGCCACGCCAACACTGGTACCCCCTCCTGTGCACTGTGTCACTGTTGGCCCCATGGCACCTGCTTCAGACTCCTACCCTGCTGTCTCAGCAGGAGAACCAGGTTCTGCACCCTCAGCTTCAAACACTGAACCTAGCAGCCTGGCTAATTACCTAAGCTCTCCTTTACCATCCATCAGTAAACCAGTGATGGATGTCATTTTTGAGGCAAGGAGGCCTAGTACTAGAAACTCTTGTGCTGAAAAATGGAAAAGATTCTGTGCCTGGAACCAGTCTCTAGGGATGAGCACAGCAGTGCCCAATTTACCTCAGATTTTACAATACTTAACTGAGATGCTTCACAAGGGTCTGTCTTTTTCCTCAATAAAAATTCACACCTCAGCCATTTCAGCTCATTATTTCACAGAACCTCCCCTCTTCTCTCTTAGGTTCATAGGTAGGTACTAGGCTTAGGGCCCATACAAGCCTAGCCAAAAAGTGTACCCTGGCTTTCGCCACCCAAGAAAATTATTTTCCTGTGCCCCTGTCGAGCAGAGCCACAGAAGTGATCCCGGGGTGAATTTCCCATTTCCCATCCAATCATCAAGATTTTTCTTGAAGAGTGCTAATGAGGAGCTCTGTTTGACATAGATAGGTAGTCTGTTCCAGAGTATGGGAAGTCTCTGGGACAGGAATCTATTCCTCCAGCATGTTCTGTTTATTGTGGTGACAAGATTAAGGTCCCTAGGGCATGTAGCTTGGAAGGATTGGGATTTCTTTAATTGGAGCATGTCCAACAGCTCTGGGTTTGACATAGCTTTGTATGTTAGGCAGAGATCGCCCCTGAGTAGGCGATATGCGATGGAGTAAAGTTGTGGATTTTTGAGACGGTCTGCATAGGGCATCTGTTTGAGGCCAGTAATCCTCTTTGTGAGGTATTTCTGTGGTCTTTCCAGTTGTTGTAGATGTCTTGTGAGGTACATACCAAAAGGGCCGTTGTACTCTATAATGGGTCTAATGAGTGATGAGTAGAGGGGAACAATGACCTCTTTTTTTCTGGATGAGAATCCTTTTGTGATGAGAAGAGCCACGTAGAAGGATTTCCTGACCACTGTGGCGATGTGATTATCAAAGGAGAGACTACTGTCCACCTGTGTCCCAAGGTCTCTTATCACATTTTCGGCATTAAGTAGACTACCAGCTATGTGGTAGTTCATGGGTACAGAGTTTTTACCAAAGGGGATGACAATACACTTTTTGGCATTGAGCTTCAGGCCATGGCTTTGACACCAGGTATCTGTCTCAGTGAGGCCCTTTGTAGTTTGTCCACATCGTTAGGAGTTTCGATTATGGCTCCTAGTTTGCAGTCATCTGCAAACTTTGTTACCAAAGACCTTCTGTGTTGGCCTGCACGTCAGAGAAGTAGATACCAAACAGGAGAGGACCCAGGACTGAACCCTGTGGTACTCCACTTGTCACTGGTCTGATGTCGGATTTGGAATCCGCTACTTTCACAGTGTGGGTTCTGTCCGTGAGCCAGTTGGCAACCCATCTTGTGACATGGGGATTTATACCTAGTTTAGTGAGCTTATCTATAATTCCAGAGTGGGGGATGGTGTCAAAAGCCTTGGCGAGATCTAGATAAGCTGTGTGAACCATTTTACCCTAATCTATGGCTTTGGTGACTGCTTCAAAGAAGTCAATCAGGTTATGGAGACATGATCTGCCTTTTACAAATCCAAACTGAGTACGGTCCAGAGTTTGGAGATTACCATTGTCTTTGTTTAGGAGTTCCACGATGATACGTTCCATGGCCTTGCAGACCAGGCTCGTCAGGCTAATGGGGCGGTAGTTCCCAGGGTCCGTCGTGGCTCCCCCTTTGTGGAGTGGGATAACTGTTGCTGTGCGCCATTCAGTGGGTACAAAGCCTGAGGTGAGGCTATGATTGAACATGGTACTTAGGTAGGGTGCCAGTTCATTCTGTAGTTCATATAGAACGCAGCCTGGGATATTGTCAGGTCCCATGGATGCTGTGTTCTTGGCTTTGGAGAGTGTTTTTTACCTGTGCAGCCGTGATTATAGGAACTTTGCATTGTTCCGGTATAGAGATGGGCCCTCTAGGGGGTGAGAGGGGGGTAAAGTTAGCACTGAACCTATCTGCTAGGATGTTGGCAATATCAGTTGGTTCTGTATATTTAGTGCCATTATGCTGTAACTCAGAGCAGATCTGGGTGTTCCCATTTAGATTCTTGACATAGCTATAGAATGCTTTGTGTCTGTCTTTAGAGTCAGTGGCAATTTTGTTTTCGTAACTAGCTTTGGAGGATTTTATGCTTCTTACTGAGGATGACCAGGGAGTTCCTCCAGTCATGGGATTTTACTCTTTTTTGCAACAGTTTCTTCTGTTGTAGAGTTTGTTTATGGCAGTGCCCCTCTGAGGAACTGCCCAAGCAGTTCCTCAGAGGGGCCAAAAATTTAAGACCACCCAGGAGAACTCTAACTCCTGCCTTGGACCTTAACTTTGTATTGGAGAAACTTACACTTCCTCCTTTTGAGCCAGCTGCTACTGCAGACTTAAAATTCCTTTCTTGGAAAACAGCTTCCCTTTTAGCCATCACTTCAGCAAGAAGGGTATCTGAATTACAGGCCCTTTTGGCAGTGGAGCCTTTCATCTTCTTTCATGTGGACACGGTGTCCCTCAGGACCAATCCCTCTTTCATGCCAAAGGTGGTATCCAGTGTGGTCTTTAATCAGTCCATTCGTTTGCCTACCTTCTTTCCTAATACACAGAACAAAGGGAAACGGATACTGCATTAAACCTCAAAGGAAGTCTGACCAACTGCTGGTGGCATTTGCTGCAGGGACAGAGGAGAAGGCTATTTCAAAGCGAACTCAACCAGGGCTGCATTTACCTCTACAGCCTTTCTCTAAGGCATACCTACCAGAGACATCCTAGAAGCTGCTACCTGGAGTTCTGTACATACTTTCACCAAGCATTACCATTTGCCAATTTTCTCTAAATACAGAGCTGGCTTTGACACTGCAGTTTTGCAGGGCCTTATAGCTGATCCTGATGCTATCTAAATTCCTCCTCCCATCCTTAGCTTTGGGAATCTACCCAAATGTAATGACTGCAACAGTGAAACATGAAGAACATAGTACAGTTGTGTACACTTACCATAAATGTAGATGTTCGAGTGTATTCACTGTTGCAGTCCTGATTACCCTCCCTCCAGCCCCCTGACTTCGTTTGGCTATACCTCTTCTCTCCTTTTCAATGCTTAAAAGCTTTTTGGTGTGTTTGCTTTTTTGTTTGAGGTATAACCTTGTATAGTTATAGATTTAATTGCTTCCCATTGGGTGGCGGGGGGACACCTGACATCTGGGGCAAGAAAAACTGATGTAATGATGTCGGCTGCATGTTTTATACCTTTGAAGACCTGGCGTCATGGAAGAAGAGACGGCAACTGACACAGGACCCAAGACTATGTTACTCAGGCTGACTGAGGGCTACCTGCAAGCAGATAACCCAAATGTAATGACTGCAACAGTGAATACACTCGAACATCTACATTTATTGTAAGTGTACACAACTGTACTTTCTTCGTGTTTTACTGATGTCCTTCAAGGATGCATCTGCAGTCCTAACAAATGGGTTGTCCTGCCTCAGGCAGCCCTTCGGTCGGCCGGATTCCAAAGTCTGGGTCTGGCCTCGGCTGATGTCGCACTTCACCCGACGTCGTAGCTGCTGTCAGTTGGGTATAAAGGCATCAGCCGACGCCATTTTCCCCAGTCTTTCTTGCCACGTGGCGCCTGAAGCAGAAGCTGTTCGCAAGTGCCGGTTGGTCAGAACCAGAGATTACTACTACCGAAGACTTCTTAAAAGCTAAGTACCCCGTTGGGGACTCTTTCTTGCCTCAGCCGATGTCAGAAAAAGTGAATAACTGTTTAACTTGTGGGAAACAAATACCTCATAAGGATTTCCACTCTTACTGCCTTCCTTGCTTAGGCCCAGACCACGACATAGCAGCTTGTCTAGCCTGTGCTTCCTTCAACCGACGGACACTTAGACGTCGGTTGGAGTTTGCAGAGGAGTTTTTCGGCTCCGCTTTTGCTTACAACATGCCGTCGGAGACTCCGACTTCACAATTAGCTAAAAAGCGTAAGGAAAAGGACCGACACTCGCGGTCCGCGGTTTCGGCCGAAACCGCGGTTAAGCCAACCGCGAGTGTCTCGGTTTCTGCTGAAACCAAGTCCTCGGTTCTTCCTTCGGCCGAAAGCATGCCTCCTACAACCGAGGCCTCATCCAGCATGGCTGAATCTGCTACTGAATTTCCACCTGCTCTTGCAGGTTCTCAGGATTTATCAGATACTATTCCCTTAGACATATCTACTCCTGCACGTGGAGCTGCTAGGCCCCCTGCATCCATGTCAATTAAGGCTTTTTCTAGGGCTAAAGCAGCTAAATCTTCTAAGGCCGTGCCTGCTAAAACCCCCTCACACAGGCCTAGCTCTAGTACTCAAATGCTTAGCCTGGCAGAGGATCTCATTTCTTTGATCAGGGGATCCCAACCTCACCCTGACAGGGCCTCTCATCCCCCTCCAGAGAAGAGGCCTAGAGCAGAGCCCCCTGAGCCAGTTTCTACAGATTATTCCTCTGATGATTCAGAAAACTCAAATCCTCCAGAAGGCCCTTATTCTCCATATGAGGACTCTGACGCAGAAGACTCCATTCCTTCTGCCTCTCCTCCTGAGGAATTTTCTTTTGGGGAAACTTTGCATGCTATGAGAGAACAATTTCAATGGCAGGGCCAGGATTTTTCAGATTCTAGGAAAAGGCTTAGGACCTTTTTACATTTGCCACAGCATAGGCCTTTAGCCATTCCTCCAGTACTTACAGTTGTGGATGATGCATTTAATGATGCTTGTACTGCCCCTGACTCTTCCCCCGGCCCCTGCTAAGCCCGACAGATACTACAGGGTTCGGACACACATTATCACTTGTATAAGGCTCCTATTGCAGATCCTGAAACTATTTCACAGGGCCCCAAAGCTGTAGCAGCTGCCTCTGCCAAAACCCTCCCTCTGAAAGAGAATCTAGGGCATTAGAGAGATGGGGTAAAAAGTTTATACTTCTGCTACTCTTTCGCTAGGGCCTTAAACTGTCAATTCCACATGATTCAGTATCAGGAATTTTGTTAGATCAGCTAACTAAAACTGTCCTCTCCTGAACCTTTAGACCGTAAGTCCCTTCAGGATTTGGTACATAACACTCAGCAGGTCAGTAATCATTCCTTAAAATGCGGCTATGATGCACTGGAGGCTTCCTTTAGATCAGCTATGACTGGTACAGTGATCAGAAGGCATGCATGGTTAAAAGAGCAATCCTTACCAGACCACGTAAAGTCAAAGCTCCTAGATGCTCCCATGGAAAAACACAGTTTGTTTGGCTCCCCTGCACAGCAAGTGTTAAAGAAGGTGGAAGAAAAAGCAAAATCTGTCCAAACAGTCAAGGATTTCTTACAGGTCTAGCCTCCGAGGTTTAGTAGGAATTGGCCTTCTAAGAATTGGTCCTTTCCAGACACCACCAGAGCACAGAGAGGTAGAAATAGGCGCCCAAGAGGCAGAGGTCAATCCAGAGGTGCCTACAGGGGACGTCAGTGGCAGCCTAACAACCAGAGAAGTACTGCCACAGATCCAGCCACTACCACTTCCACAGGACAATCACAGTGACTTGGCTCTGATACCGCCTACCAGGGAACAACTAGAAGCACCCTTAGGCGGAAAGCTAGCCTTATTTTCAGTAAACTGGCATTACATTACAGGAGACAAATGGATTTTACAGACACAAAGGTTACAGGTTTCATTTCCATACTCTACCAAGGAAGAGAGGAATGCCAAACCTACCACCAAACCAAAAGACAAACGCTCTACAACAAATCGACCACTTACTAAGGATGAGAGCTATAGAAAAGGTACCGTCTATGGAACAAGGACAAGGATTTTATTCCAGACTTTTCCTGGTACCAAGAAAGGAAAACCAATGGAGACCTATTCTCGACCTGTCCGCTCTGAACACATATCTCATTGTTCCAAAATTCAAGATGCTGACCCTACAGCAACTTTTTCCCATGCTGGGCAAGGAGTCTTGGCTGGTAACTCTAGATCTCAAGGAGGCATACCTGCACGTCCCCATACGACCAAATTGCAGAAGATACCTCAGATTTCTTGCAGGATCAGAGCATTATCAATTCTCAGCATTGCCTTTTGGCTTATCTACTGCCCAGAGTATTCACGAAATGCCTGGCATCAGTAATTGCTCATTGCAGGCTTCAGGGAATTCAAATTTATCCATACCTGGATGACTGCCTGTTACAAGCGGACAACAAAAACAAATTAACAAAAGATTTGAGAAAGGTTATTCACCTATTGCAAGCCCTGGGATACACAGTCAACATAAAAAAGTCAAGGCTGATACCATCCCAAAGGATAACTTTCTTGGGTGCAGAACTGGACACATCAAACCAAATGGCATTCCTCACAGCAGAAAAGCAAAAGCAACTACCACTCTATTTCATGGCATTAACAACGCAGAACCAGCTTACAGCAAGGAAAGTCCTACAAGCCCTGGGTTACATGGCATCCTGCATAATATTGATTCCACATGCCAGACTACATATGAGGAAGTTGCAATGGTACCTAAGGAAGTTATGGTCTCAGCACAAGCACAGCCTAGAAGCCCAAATTCCAATAATTCCATGCCTGAAGCAAGAATTCCAGTGGTGGGCTCAGGCCTGTCAATTGAACAAAGGACTGCCGTTCCACAGCCCTCACCCAAGCCAGACTATCACCACGGACGCCTCAGACCTTGGTTGGGGGGCACACATGGGGGACAAGTGCATACAAGGCTTATGGACACAAGACCAGCTGAACCTACACATAAATCAAAAAGAGATGCTGGCAGTAAAGCAGGCAATTCAGACATTCAGACCGTTTCTTCAACAGGGTCATTTGCTGATAAGGACGGACAACACCACAGTTATGTGGTATATCACCAAACAGGGAGGCACACATTCATATCCTCTGTGCTGGATGGCAATGGACCTCTGGAATGTGGCCCTGAACCTCAACATTCAGCTCCAGGCCATATTTGTGCCAGGAAAAGAAAATATACTAGCAGACATCTTAAGCAGAACTACCACGAATGCCCACGAATGGATGCTGCATCCAGACATCTTCAAATCCATTACAAAGAAATGGGGACTACCAGAAATAGACCTGTTCGCATCCCCACACAACCACCAATTGAAAAAATTCTGCACAAGGACATACCACCCACTTGCTTGGAAGGTGGACTCCCTATCCTTCAGTTGAGAAAACCTGACAGCATATGCATTCCCACCTCTTCCTTTGATGCACAAAGTGCAACTGAAGATCAAAGAAGATCACCCAAGGATCATCCTGATAGCTCCAGACTGGCCGAGGCAGCATTGGTACCTGCTACTGAGGAGTATGTCTCGGGAACACTCATGGCCTCTACCTCTAGTTCCTTTACTGCTAACACAGAACAACTTCAAAATCCTGCATCCAAATTTGAAAACACTGCAGCTAGCTGCTTGGAACATTACATAAAACAAAATAACCCAGATTTATCTCAAAGGGTTAAAGACATTATCATGGAGGCTCGCAGACCCTCAACAAGGAAAACTTATTCAGCAAAATGGAAAATATACCTCATTTGGAGTGCAGCAAAAGGAGAAAATGTATCATTGGCAAACATAGCTAACATCCTGGAATATTTAGCAGAGCTTTTCCACAATGGCCTGTCTTACTCCTCCATTAAGATTCATGCATCAGCAATTTCAGCAGAATACAACATGGATCCGCCAGTCTTCTCTCATCCTCTACTCAGGCAGTTTCTGAGAGGAATTAAAAATGTAAAGCCACCAAGGAAGCCACCTTTGCCTACATGGGACCTGAACTTTGTGTTAGAAAAGTTAACACTTCCCCCTTTTGAACCAGCAGCAACAGCAGAATTACAGTTCTTATCTTGGAAAACTGCTTTCCTGCTTGCAATCACTTCAGCAAGAAGGGTTTCTGAATTACAGGCATTAATGGCAGTACAGCCCTTCCTTATCTTCCATCAGGATAGTGTGTCCATGAGAACTAATCCTACCTTTATGCCAAAGGTGGTCTCCAGGGTATCATTAAACCAAGCAATCCACCTACCAACATTCTTCCCCAACCCACAGAACAGGGGGGAAAGACTACTGCATACCTTGGATGTGCACAGGCAATTGCGCTACTACCTGGACAGAACCAAGAACAATAGAAAAACTGACCAGCTTCTGGTAGCATATGCAACAGGAATGGAAGGAAAAGCAATTTCAAAACAGACAATCTCAAAATGGATAGGAAATTGCATTAGATTTTGTTACTCTTTTCATGGAAAGACAACTCCAGAAAACATCAGACCTCACTCCACAAGGGCTACAGCCACTACTACAGCTTTTTTACGAGGAGTGGCTACCAAAGACATTTTAGAGGCTGCTACTTGGAGCTCCATGCATACATTTGCCAAGCATTGTAATCTACCTTTATACTCTAGATCCAGAGCAGGTTTTGCCAGTGCTGTTTTGCAAGGGATCTTAACTACACCATAATCTTTTTAGTACCTCCTCCCCCAGTTTGGCTATGGTATTCTACCCATTTGTTAGGACTGCAGATGCATCCTTGAAGGACATAGTACAGTTTTGTACCTACCATAAATGTAGATGTCCGACAGGTATGCATCTGCAGTCAGGATTACCCACCCTCCTTTCCCTCTGTGGTACTCCTAGGGTATTTGCCCATCTTGTAGCTAGCTGGGGGAATCTATTATGGTGTATTTGTTTGTATATATGTATATACCAGTTTATTTTTATTTGCTCTCTACTGTTTGGAATAATTTGCATTTATCCAAATTTAGCCTTCCTAGAGGGCACCTGGCATCTGGGGCAAGAAACACTGAGGAAAATGGCGTTGGCTGATGCCTTTATACCCAATTGACAGCAGCTATGACGTCGGGTGAAGTGCGACATCAGCCGAGGCCAGACCCAGACTTTGGAATCCGACCGACCGAAGGGCTGCCTGAGGCAGGACAACCCATTTGTTAGGACTGCAGATGCATACCTCTGGGACATCTACATTTATGGTAGGTACAAAACTGTACTTTTCAGTCATCACACTTGGGTTATCTGCCTGCAGGTAGCCCTCAGTCGGTCTGAATACCAGAGTCTTGGGATTTCAGTGTCGGATGCTGTTGCCTCTTCCATAATATCAGGACATCAGGGGTATAAAACATGCAGCCAACTCCATTACATCAGCTTTTCTTGCTGTGCGGGAGCCCGAAGCAGAAGCAGTTCACAAGTTCCCGTCGGCCGCTACCTGAAATTTTTGTTGCTCGAGTTTCAGACCTGAAGTCCTCTAAAGCTAAGTACCCCATTGGGGATCCTTTTTTTCCTGCTCTGACCGATGTCAGAAAAAGTTAACAATTGTCCTGCCTGTGGAAAGCAAATACCTCACAGAGATTTTCACTCTTACTGCGTCACCTGTTTAGGCCCAGACCATGACGTTCCTCGCTGTGGCTTTTGTGCCCTGTTTAATGCCCGAACTATTTGTCGTCGGGCTGTCTTTGTCACTAAATTCTTTCATTCTCCGTATTCTGAAATGGCTTCGACACACCATCCGACTACCGATCTTTCAAAAAAGCATAAGTATAAAGACAGAGACAGACCGTATAGGCCGGTACTCAGTGAGGAGCCTTCGCAGCCTCTGATACCCACTTCTACAGATTCACAGGCCTCTGCTGTTTCCCATTCAGAGTCTGGTATGCCACGAGATGCTTCTTCGACTATGGAACCTGCGGATGTCTCTACCTTGGATGGGTCTGGAGCCGCTGTGCAGGAACTGGCTTCTGAGGGTGTATTCCGACCTTCCAATATTCATATTAAACCGCATTCTTCAATTGTGATTAAAACTATCAAGTTTCTCAGGCCCAGAGTTCGGCACTATCCCTAGAAAACAGACAACTAAAGCACATGCTCAAGCCCCCATGCCACATAAACAAATGCTTAGACAGGCTGAAGACCTTATAACTTTAATTAGGGGAAGCCAGCCTTCCCCCTTTATAAGACGAAGGATTGATTTTCCTTCTGATTTTTCAGACCGAGTCCAATGGCAGTGATCCCTCTGATTACCAGGACATTCCCTTATCTGCCTATGAGGATTCAGATGCTGAGGATTCCATTCCCTCTGCCTCCCCTGCAGAGGAGTTTTCTTTTGGTGAAAGCTTGCATACCTTAAGAGAGCATTTCTGCTGGGAATGCCAGGACTACCCTCAGTCCAAAAAGAGACTCAGAGAATTTTTAGACTTGCCTTAGCACAGGCCTGTAGCTATACCCCCTGTCCTGGATATTGTAGATGTCTTCATGGAATCCAGTCTTACTCCTGATACTTTACCACCAGCTCCTAGAAAGCCTGACGTACTACAGAGTACCAGGCTCATACAAATTTCTTTTTAAGCATCCCACTGTGGATCTAGAGACCTTTTCCCAGGGACCTAAAGGTTTTAAGGCTACTACAGCCAAAAACCCTACCCGTTCAGACAGGGATTCTAGAGCTTTAGACAGATGGGGCAAGAAGGTATATACCTCTGCAACTCTTGCCATAATGACTTTAAATTGCCAGTTTCACATGCTGAAGTACCAGCAGCATATTATGGAATGAATTAAACAGAAAATGTTGTTGCTTCCAGATTGTGCACAGAATAAAGATTCACAAGAGTTAAGGCATTCTGCAAACCAAGTTAGTAAACATACTTTGCAGTGTGGCTTTCATGCCTTAGAAGCATCTTGCAGGGCTTCTGTCACTGGGTCTGTACTGAGAAGGCATGCCTGGCTGAAGGAACAAACCTTGCCAGACCATGTCAAAGCAAAATTACTAGGTGCTCCATTAAACCAGGAACGTTTGTTTGGCACAAAAGCAGAAGTTCTTAAAAAGATGGAGGAAGAAGCTAAATGTATGCAAACTGTTAAAGAATTCTTACAGATGTTCATCGTGTGGTACAGCCACCTAGATTCAGTAGACATTGGCCTTTAAAAAACTGGTCCTTTACAGACCCTCTCAGGCCATCTCAGTCCAAGCCCAGGGGCAGCGGACCACCAAGACTACAGTATCAGGGTATGCAGAGATCTAAGCAATGGAGTGCTCCCACCTCAAAAACAGGGAGTGGTAAGCCACCCCCATCTGGAATAAGTTCACAATGACTTGTCTGTCATCTTTCACAGCCATGCCCGAGTACTGGCATCTCTAGGAGGAAAACTCACCCTGAATGCAAAAAAATGTGATGTTCATTACCTAGGGCCAATGGGTCCTAAGCAGTATATCCCAGGGATACAGATTCTATTTCCTCTCACTGCCAGCCCCAAGCGGGTTGCCAGACCTTCCTTCAAACCAGTGGGCAGAGGCTCAAAAGCAAGTACTTTCTCTTCTCAGTATCAGGACTTTTCAGCCTGTTCAAATACAGCTAAGGGGACAGGGTTTCTATTCCAGACTGTTCCTGGTGCCCAGAAAAGAGAGCTTATGGTGCCCTATCCTGGATCTGTCCGTTCTCAAAGCCTCCAAGATGGTCCCAAAATTCAAAATGCTTACACTTCTACAGCTGCTTCCTGTGCTAGCCAAGGACTCCTGGCTAGTCACCCTAGACTTAAAAGAAGCTTATTGGCACCTCCCCATAAGGGAATCTTGCAGGAAAAAATCTACGTTTCAGGGCAGGCTGTATGCGCTTTCAGTGTTCTGCACTTCCCTTTGGCTTATATACTGTGCCCAGGGTAGTCACAAAGTGCCTGCCTCCAACCATTGCATACTGCAGGCAGAGAAATATTCAAATTTACCCATATTTGGACGGTTGTCTGATTCAGGCGGACATTCAGGAATTGCTACTTCAGCACCTGGCATTTGTTAAGAGACTTCTAACTTCTCTGGGGTACACTATCAACAAAAATAAATCACATCTGGTGCCCCGTCAACAGATTGTATTACTGGGAGCAAGCTTGAACACAACTTCCCAGATGGCATTCTGGTTTACTGTCATATGTTCGAATCTAACTCCATCGACTGCACTTTTGTCGAACATGGAAATTCGAAAACAGTAATGTCGAACACCAAAAGCCAACCTAGGAATGGGTTTTAACATGGGTTGAGATAGGGGAGAGATTTGCAGTTCAGCAATAACAATGAACACCTATCTCGACCCATGTTAAAACTGTTACCTAGGTTGGCTTTTGGTGTTCGACATAATCGTTTTTGAATTTCCGTGTTCGACAAAAGTGCAGTCAACGGAGTTCGATTCAAACATATGATAGTAATCCAGCATTCCTCAGTCCAGAAAAGCAGGTTAATTTGACAAACTACTTCAAGCTAATGGCCACCAAGACACAGCTATCTGAAAAGAAAAATACTGCAAGCCCTAGGGTTCATGGCCTCATGCATTCTACTATTTCCATATGCAAGACTGCATATAAGGAAACTTCAATGGTACTTAAAAAGTCTCTGGTGTCAACACTCTCTGGACTTGGAAACACTGATTCCTATCATTTGTTCTCTAAGGGCAGAGTTCCTTTGGTGAGCAGAGGCTTGCAACCACACCAAGGGACTTCCTTTCACTCAGCCCCTCACCGCCCAAATTCTGACAACAGGCGCATAAGTCTATGCATGGGGGGCTCACATGGCAGGCAAATGCATTCAAGACAAATGAAGCCCAGGACAAATTTACCTGTACATCAATCAGAAAACAAAATATTAGCTGTACAGAATGCTCTGACAGCCTTCAAATACCTTATCCTTCCAGGACAACTCTTGATAAAAACAAACAACACCACAGTTATGTGGTACATAAACAAGCAGGGGGGAACTCATTCCTCCCCACTATGCAGGTTAGCCATGGCCCTGTGGAATACAGCCTTGAGCAACCAAGTGCACCTGCAAGCTCAATTCCTGCCAGACAAGTAAAATTCATTGGCAGACAACTTAAGCTGAAATCTACTGGACCCACACGAGTGAAAACTGGAACCCAACTCATTCAAGCTTATCAACAGGTGGGGACCACAAGAGCTGGACCTCTTTGCCTCCCCCAAAACCATCAATTGAGCAAATTTTGCACCAGAAATCCCCACATTCAAGCATGATGAGTGGATGCCCTATCCTTTACATGGGAAAACCTATCAATGTATGCCTTTCCCCCACTGCCCCTATTCTCAAAAGTACTACTCAAGATCAAGCAGGTCAGACCTAGGACAAGTCTTATTGCGCTAGACTGGCCATGCCAGCACTGGTACCCACTCCTATGCAGTTTTACAGCAGTGCCACCCTGGCACCTACATCAGACCCCCTTCCTACTGTCCCAGCAGGAGGGACAGATTTTGCATCCTCAGCTGCAAACTATGAACTTTGCAGCCCAGCTTATTCCCTGAACACACCACCAGCAACCCTCAGCAAACAGGTGTTGGCCATCAACCTTGAGGCCATAAGGCCTAGTACTAGGAAATCCTATTCAGAAAAACGGAAAAGATACTGTTCTTGGAGCCAGTCTTTAGGAAAGGACACTGCTGTGCCCTCCTTACCTCTAATTCTAGATTATCTAGCAGAGCTGCTCCACAAAGGCCCTTCCTTCTCATCAATTAAGATTCAGGCCTTGGCCTTCTCAGCTCATTACAATACTGAGCCATCTCTCTCTTTTCTCACCCTCTGATCCCACAGTTCCTGAGAGGAGCTAACTATTTAAGACTCCTGAGGAGAGTTCCAACCCCTGCCTGGGACCTTAACTTTGCTCTAGAGAAGCTCACGCTTCCCCCTTTTGAACCTGCTGCTTCAGTAGAGTTAAAATTGCTCTCTTGGAAAACAGCCTTACTTCTAGCCATCACTTCAGCAAGAAGATTGTCTGAGCTACAGGCACTAATGTCTGTGGAACCCTTCCTTATTTTCCGGGCTGACAGGGTCTCCATTAGGACTAACCCATCATTTATGCCCAAGGTGGTATCCAGTGGGGCTTTAAACCACTCCATCCATTTACCAACCTTTTTCCCCCCTAATCCTCATAAGAAAAGCGGAGTGGATACTGCACTCCTTGGATGTGCAGACAGCTCAAGTTCTACCTTGACAGGACTAGGCCTTTCAGAAAATCTGACCAGCTGCTAGTCAGCTTTGTTATAGGGGCAGAGGGAAAGGCCATTTCAAAGCAAACCATTTCCAAATGGATAGCACTCTGCATCCATTTCTTCTATGAATGCCATGGAAAACTTATCCCACAGGGGGTCAGAACTCATCCCACTAGGTCTACCTCAACTTCTACAGTATTTCTCAGGGGAGTCCCTATCAGGGACATCCTGGAAACTGCAACCTGGAGTTCTGTACACTCCTTCACTAAGCATTACCACTTGCAGGACTTTTCTAAATCCAGAGCTGAATTTGACTCTGCAGTCTTACAAGGCCTGTTAGCCAGCCCTAATTCTTCTTGACTGGCTCCACCCTTACTCAGCTTTGGGAATCAACCCAAGTGTGATGACTGCAACAGTGAAACACAAAGAACATACTACAGTTGTGTACACTTACCATAAATGTAGATGTCAGAGTGTATTCACTGTTGCAATCCTGGATGTCCTTCATGGATGCATCTGCAGTCATAACAAATGGGTTGTCCTGTTGTCAGGCAGCCCTTCGGTCGGCCGGATTCCAAAGTCTGGGTCCGGCTTCGGCTGATGTCGCACTTCACCCGACGTCATCTCTGCTGGTCTTCGGGTATAAAGGCATCAGCCGACGCCATTTTCCCCAGTCTTTCTTGCCGTGGCTCAAGCAGAAGCTGTTCGCAAGTGCCGGTCGGTCAGATCCAGAGATTACTACTACCGAATACTACTAAGACTTCTAAAAGCTAAGTACCCGCTGGGGACTCTTTCTTGCCTCAGCCGATGTCAGAAAAAGTCAATAACTGTTTAACTTGTGGGAAACAAATACCTCATAAAGATTTCCACTCTTACTGGCTGCCTTGCTTAGGCCCAGACCACGACGTAGCAGCCTGTTCGCCTGTGCTTCTTCAACCGACGAACGCTTAGGCGCCGGTCGGAGTTTGCTGAACAGTTTTTCGCTCAGATTTTGCGTACATTATGCCGCCGGATCCTCCGACTACCCAAATTGTTAAAAACGAAAGAAAAGACCGACACTCGCGGTCCGCGGTTTCGGTCGAAACCACGGTTAAGCAAGCATGAGTGTCTCGGTTTCGCCGAAACCGAGAAAACCGGGTCAATCTTCAGCCGAATCCATGACTACTACTGAGGCTCCTGCTACCTTAGTTGAATCGGCCTCAGAAATGTTGCCTACAACTGTGGTTCCTAGTGATTTATCAGACACCATCCCTTTGGATGTCTCTACCCCAGCACGTGGTGCTGCTAGGCCTCCTGCAGCCATGTCTATTAAGGCCTTTGCCAGGGCTAAAGCAGCCAAATCTGCTAAATCAGTGCCTGTTAAGCCCCCCCACACAGGCCCACTTCAAGTTCACAAATGCTTACTCTGGCAGAAGATTTAATATCCTTAATTAGGGATCCCAATCTCACCCAGACAGGGCATCTCAGCCCCAGAAAAGAGACCTAGAGCAGAGCCCCCGAACCAGTGTCCTCTGATGATTCTATGGATGACTCAGACATTACAGACCAGCCAGAGGCTCCTTTTTCTACTTATGAAGATTCCGATGCTGAAGAATCCATTCCAGCTGCCTCTCCACCAGAGGAATTTTCCTTTGGGGAAACCTTACATGCCATGAGAGAACAATTCCAATGGCAGGGACAAGATTTCTCAGATTCAAGAAAAAGGCTTAGGACCTTTCTGCACTTACCACAACATAGGCCCTTAGCTATACCTCCTGTACTGCCTGTTGTGGATGATGCATTTAATGATGTTTGCACTGCTCCTGATTCTTTACCTCCAGCCCCTGCCAAAACAGATAGATTTTACAGGGTGCCAGACACTCATCACCACCTATACAAGGCCTCACTTGCAGATCCCGAAACTATATCCCAGGGGCCTAAGGCAGTAGCCTCGACCACAGCAAAACCCTATTCCTTCTGAAAGGGAATCCAGGTCCTTAGAGAGATGGGGAAAAAGTTTACACCTCTGCTACTCTCTCAGCTAGAGCTTTAAACTGTCAGTTTCATATGATCCAATACCAAGAGTTTATGCTTGATCAGTTAACTAAAAAACTGTCCTCTGATGAATCCTTAGATAAGAAATATGTATTAGAAATGGTGAATAACATCCAACAGGTTAGTAACCATTCCTTAAAATGTGGCTATGATGCACTGGAGGCTTCATTTAGATCAGCCATGACTGGCACAGTGATAAGAAGGCATGCATGGTTGAAAGAACAGGTCTTACCGGATCATGTTAAAGCAAAGCTGTTAGATGCTCCTATGGATAAGGCCAGTCTGTTTGGTACACCTGCCCAGCAAGTAATGAAGAAAATGGAAGAAAAGTCAAAATCTGTACAAACAGTTAAAGATTTCTTACAGGTTCAGCCCCCAAGGTTTAGCAGGAACTGGCCTGCCAAAAATTGGTCCTTTCCAGACTCCACAAAATCCCAAAGGGCCAGGAATAGACGCTCTAGAGGCAGAAATCAATCCAGAGGAGGTGCCTACAGAGGACGACAGTGGCAAGGCAATAACCGAGGCACAGACACAACCACTGCCACTGCAACAGGACAATCACAGTGACTTGGCTCTGACACCGCCTACCAGGGAGCAAATAGCAGCACCTTTAGGTGGAAAGTTAGCCTTATTTTCAAAAAATTGGCACTATATCACAAAAGACAAGTGGATTTTGCAAACCATAGACCAAGGCTACCGGTTCCACTTCCACACCTTACCAGTAAAAAGAGGAATGCCAAACCTACCTCCAAATCAAAAATAGAAGCTCTACAGCAGATAGCTTAAATTAACAAAGATGAGAGCTGTGGAAAGAGTACCAATAACAGAACAGGGCAAAGGATTCTACTCCAGACTCTTCCTAGTACCAAGAAAAGAGAAAAGTTGGAGACCTATTCTCGACCTGTCCGCCTTAAACACATACATCATTGTCCCAAAATTCAAAATGCTGACCCTACAGCAACTTCTTCCCATGCTGGGCAAGGAGTGTTGGCTGGTAACTCTAGATCTCAAGGAGGCATACCTGCACGTCCCCATTCGACCAAATTGCAGAAGATACCTCAGATTTCTTGCAGGATCAGAGCATTATCAATTCTCAGCATTGCCCTTTGGCTTATCTACTGCCCAGAGTATTCACAAAATGCCTGGCATCAGTAATCGCTCACTGCAGACTACAGGGAATCCAAATTTATCCATACCTGGACGACTGCCTGTTACAAGCGGACAACAAAAGCAAGCTGACAACAGATTTACAAAGGGTCATTTACTTGCTACAAGCCCTGGGATACACAGTCAATTTACAAAAGTCAAGGCTGATACCATCCCAAACAAGAACATTCTTGGGCTGAATTGGACACAGTAAAACAAATGGCATTCCTAACTGCAGAAAACAAAAGAACTCCCTCTTTACTTCTTGGCATTAACAAAGCAGAACAAACTAACAGCAAGAAAAGTTCTGCAGGCCTTGGGCTTCATGGCATCATGCATAATCTTGGTCCCACATGCCAGACTGCATGTGAGAAAGCTACAGTGGTACCTAAAGAATTTATGGTCTCAGCACAGGCACAGCTTAGAAACAGAAATCCCACTAATCCCATGCCTAAAACAGGAGTTCCTATGGTGGGCTCATGCATGCCAGTCAAACCCAGGCTTACCCTTCCACAACTTTCGAGCAAGCCAAACCATCACAACGGACGCCTCAGACCTAGGATGGGGCACATGCTGGACAAATGCATACAAGGATTGTGGACTCAAGACCAGCTGCACCTGCACATAAACTAAAAAGAAATGCTGGCAGTAAAACTGGCAATCCAAAAATTCAGACCATTCCTCAAAGAAGGCCATTTGATGATAAGGACAGACAACACCACAGTCATGTGGTACATCAACAAACAGGGAGGCACTCATTCATACCCCTATGCAGAATGACTTTGGACCTTTGGAATCTGGCTCTCAGCTACAACATCCAGTTACAGGCAATATTTGTGCCGGGAAAAGAGAACACCCTAGCAGACATGTTAAGGAGAACCACCTCGGATGCTCATGAATGGATGCTACACCCGGACATCTTCAAGGCCATCACAAAGAAATGGGGAATGCCACAAATAGATCTATTCGCATCCCCACTCAATCACCAGCTCAAAAATTCTGCACAAGGACATTCCACCCACTTGCATGGAAGGTGGACTCTCTATCCTTCAGCTGGAAAGGCCTGACAGCATATGCATTTCCACCTCTTCCCTTGATGCACAAGGTACTACTGAAAATCAAAGAGGAACGCCCAAGGATAATCCTGATAGCTCGAATTGGCCAAGACAACACTGGTACCCATTACTGAGGAGCATGTCTCGAGAGAATGTGGTCAATACCCTGATGCCTTTGATGTTGACTCAGAACAACTACAACATCATGCATCCAAACCTAAAACCTTGCAACTGACTGCCTGGAACATCACATAGCAGCAACTAACCCAGACCTTTCCCAAAGGGTTAAAGACATTATCCTTGAAGCCCGCAGACCTTCAACAAGAAGGAACTATGCAGGAAAATGGAAAAGGTTTGTCATTTGGAGTACTGAAAGAGGAAAAGATGTGTCGAACATAGATATTGCTAACATTCTGGAGTACTTGGCAGAGCTTCTACATACAGGCCTGTCCTATTCCTCCATCAAGATACATGCATCAGCTATTTCAGCAGAATACAGCTTCGATCCACCTGTCTTTTCGCATCCTCTACTCAGGCAGTTCCTCAGAGGGATCAAGAATGTAAAACCTCCTAGGAAACCACCATTACCAGCATGGGACTTGAACTTTGTGCTAGAAAAGTTGACACTCCCTCCTTTGAACCAGCAGCAACAGCAGATCTGCAACACCTGTCATGGAAAACTGCTTTCCTACTGGCAATTACCTCAGCAAGGAGGGTTTCGAACTACAGGCCTTAATGGCAGTGCAACCCTTCCTAATCTTCCATCAAGATAGGGTGTCCATGAGAACTAATCCTACATTTATGCCTAAGGTGGTATCCAGAGTGTCTTTAAACCAGGCAATCCACCTACCTACCTTCTTTCCCAATCCACAGAACAGGGGAAAGACTGCTGCATACCTTGGATGTACATAGGCAGTTACGCTACTACCTGGACAGAACCAAAAGTAACAGAAAAACTGACCAGCTTTTAGTAGCCTATGCAACAGGAAGGGAAGGAAAAGCAATTTCCAAACAGACAATCTCCAAATGGATAGGAAATTGCATAAGATTCTGTTACTCCTACCATGGAAAACCAATTCCACAGAACATAAGACCTCATTCTACAAGGGCTACAGCCACTACCACAGCTTTCTTACGAGGAGTGGCAACCAAGGACATTATTGAGGCGGCTACTTGGACCTCCGTGCATACATTTGCCAAGCATTATAATTTACCTCTATACTCTAGATCCCGAGCAGGGTTTGCCACTGCTGTACTGCAAGGGATCCTAACTACACCATAATTTTTCTTCCTCCACCCCTAGTTTGGCTATGGTATTCTACCCATTTGTTATGACTGCAGATGCATCCATGAAGGACATAGTACAGTTTTATACCTACCATAAATGTAGATGTCCGAACTGGATAGCATCTGCAGTCAGGATTACCCACCCTCCTTCCCCTCTGTAGTACTCCTAGGGTATTTACCCTCCTAATAGCTAGCTGGGGGGGGAGTCTCTTATGGTGTATTTGTTTGTATATATGTACATACATGCTTATTTTTGTGTTTGCCTTCTACTTTTTTGGAAACATTGGCATTTATCCAAAATTTAGCCTTCCAAGAGGGCAACTGGCATCTGGGGCAAGAAACACTGAGGAAAATGGCGTCGGCTGATGCCTTTATACCCGAAGACCAGCAGAGATGACGTCGGGTGAAGTGCGACATCAGCCGAAGCCGGACCCAGACTTTGGAATCCGGCCGACCGAAGGGCTGCCTGACGACAGGACAACCCATTTGTTATGACTGCAGATGCTATCCAGTTCGGACATCTACATTTATGGTAGGTACAAAACTGTACTTTACCCTCCCTCCGGCCCCTGACTTTTCTAGACTTTCTACCTATCCTCTTTGGCCATTTCTTATGGCTATGGTGTTTGCTTTTTACTGGAGGTGTTCCACATTTTATTTTATTTTATTTTATTTTACATTTGTTAACCGGGGGTGTCTGACTGAGCCGAAAAGGCCCTTTTTCAGCAGAGGCCCGGGGAGAAAAGCTCCACAGAGAAAAATTACAGACACATTTAGTTATTAGTTACGCATCATGTAATTGCTTCCTATTTTGGGGGCTCCTGACATCTGGGGCAAAAAAAACTGATGTAATGGCATCGGCTGCATGTTTTATACCCCTGACATCATGGAAGAGGTGACAGCTTCTGACGCAGAAATCCCAAGACTCAATGGTATTCGGGCCGACTGAGGGCTACCTGCAGGCAGAAAACCCAAGTGTTATGACTACAACAGTGAATACACTCGAACATCTACATTTATGGTAAGTGTACACAACTGTACTTTCTGTTTGGGATAGCACGATCCATGCACTTGTGTAAGTGCTTGTAGAGTGCATCTGTGTAGGATTCAGCAGTTGTAACTGTATTGTCCATCTGCTTGGGTGTCATGAAGTTCGCCACTGCTGTCTTAAGAAGCATGAAGCTGGCTTTTTATCTATCAGAGCTGCTCCACAAAGGCCCTTCCTTCTCATCAATTAAGATTCAGGCCTTGGCCTTCTCAGCTCATTACAATACTGAGCCATCTCTCTCTTTTCTCACCCTCTGATCCCACAGTTCCTGAGAGGAGCTAACTATTTAAGACTCCTGAGGAGAGTTCCCACCCCTGCCTGGGACCTTAACTTTGCTCTAGAGAAGCTCACGCTTCCCCCTTTTGAACCTGCTGCTTCAGTAGAGTTAAAATTGCTCTCTTGGAAAACAGCCTTACTTCTAGCCATCACTTCAGCAAGAAGATTGTCTGAGCTACAGGCACTAATGTCTGTGGAACCCTTCCTTATTTTCCGGGCTGACAGGGTCTCCATTAGGACTAACCCATCATTTATGCCCAAGGTGGTATCCAGTGGGGCTTTAAACCACTCCATCCATTTACCAACCTTTTTCCCCCCTAATCCTCATAAGAAAAGCGGAGTGGATACTGCACTCCTTGGATGTGTGCAGACAGCTCAAGTTCTACCTTGACAGGACTAGGCCTTTCAGAAAATCTGACCAGCTGCTAGTCAGCTTTGTTATAGGGGCAGAGGGAAAGGCCATTTCAAAGCAAACCATTTCCAAATGGATAGCACTCTGCATCCATTTCTTCTATGAATGCCATGGAAAACTTATCCCACAGGGGGCCAGAACTCATCCCACTAGGGCTACCTCAACTTCTACAGTATTTCTCAGGGGAGTCCCTATCAGGGACATCCTGGAAACTGCAACCTGGAGTTCTGTACACTCCTTCACTAAGCATTACCACTTGCAGGACTTTTCTAAATCCAGAGCTGAATTTGACTCTGCAGTCTTACAAGGCCTGTTAGCCAGCCCTAATTCTTCTTGACTGGCTCCACCCTTACTCAGCTTTGGGAATCAACCCAAGTGTGATGACTGCAACAGTGAAACACAAAGAACATACTACAGTTGTGTACACTTACCATAAATGTAGATGTCAGAGTGTATTCACTGTTGCAAACCTGGTTACCCTCCCTCCGGCCCCTGACTTTTCTAGACTTTCTACCTATCCTCTTTGGCCATTTCTTATGGCTATGGTGTTTGCTTTTTACTGGAGGTGTTCCACATTTTATTTTATTTTATTTTACATTTGTTAACCGGGGGTGTCTGACTGAGCCGAAAAGGCCCTTTTTCAGCAGAGGCCCGGGGAGAAAAGCTCCACAAAGAAAAATTACAGACACATTTAGTTATTAGTTACGCATCATGTAATTGCTTCCTATTTTGGGGGCTCCTGATATCTGGGGCAAAAAAAACTGATGTAATGGCATCGGCTGCATGTTTTATACCCCTGACATCATGGAAGAGGTGACAGCTTCTGACGCAGAAATCCCAAGACTCAATGGTATTCGGGCCGACTGAGGGCTACCTGCAGGCAGAAAACCCAAGTGTTATGACTACAACAGTGAATACACTCGAACATCTACATTTATGGTAAGTGTACACAACTGTACTTTCTGTTTGGGATAGCACGATCCATGCACTTGTGTAAGTGCTTGTAGAGTGCATCTGTGTAGGATTCAGCAGTTGTAACTGTATTGTCCATCTGCTTGGGTGTCATGAAGTTCGCCACTTCTTTCTTAAGAAGCATGAAGCTGGCTTTGGAGAAATGTTTTACCGCAATTTCTTTAATGGCTATTTCTTCCCACTTCAGGTGTTCTTTAAGGCTCTGTGTGTCTGGATCACATTATCAGTTCTCTGCATTACCGTTTACACTACCCACTACACTAAGAGGGTTCACAAAATGACTAGCTCCAGTTATAGCTTCTTGCAGGCTACTATCCACATTTTTTTGTATCTAGATGTTTTGCTTATCTTTGCTGAGTCTTTTTCAAAGTGTCAGGAATCTCTCTCTTGGGTGAGAGATCACTTACACAAGCTGGGATTTCAAGAGAGCATTCAAAAGTCTTTCTTGACTCCTTCACTCAGGATTGTGTCCTGGCGTGTCAACTAGACACCTCAGTTCAAAGAGCTTTTGTTTCACAAGCATAAATAGATCCATTTCTAGATCTATTCTTAACGTTTTCCACTTAGGCCTCAGTCACTGCTAGGGAATACCCAGAGGTTTGGGTCTCATGGCATTTATAATTCTCATGATACCTGGCTGGTGAGAAAGATACAGTGATATCTAAAATCTCTTTAGTCCCAGTGTCAGCATCTTATGTCTTTCAAATCACAGTGCTGGGGTTTGTCAGAAGAGAAATCACTTGGAGACTGCAAATTTGTCTAAATCCAGGTCTTCCTTTCCCTCCCTGCTCAATCACTATAGATACCTCAGACTTTGCTTGGGGACCATAATAGTGCAATGTGCAGGATACCTGGGACAGAGGCAAGCACGCAAATATAAAAGAGATGCTTGCCTTGATCAAAGCGCTCAACTCTCTGTATCATGTTTGGTATCTAGAACTTCTTGTTGTTACAGACAATACTACAGTCATGTGGTGCATCAACAAGGAAGGGGGGGGGGGCCAGGTTGTATCACCTTTGCAAAATAACCATGTTAGCTTTGGATTCATAGCCGAATCTCAGTCTACAGGCATCCTACAGTCTAGTCTGTCAGAGCAAAGTTGTGTGGTAGACAAGTTGAACAGGACAAGGGCAGACCCTCACAAATGGAAACTAGTTCAGGGTGTCTTTCAAGATGTCATTTGTCTCTGCGGAGTTCCTCAGGTAAACCTATTTGCCTACTCCCTGAAAAATCAGCTGACAAGATTCTGCTGTAGGACTCCATGCAAAAAGGCCTGGAAGGCAGATGTTTTTTTTTCTTTGTACAAGAAAGTTCCTGTATGCTTTTCCACCCTTTCTACTGATATTCATGTACTTCTGAAGATTAAGAAGGAATCTCCCAAGGTCATTGTAGTGATTCCCTTCTGGCCCAGTAAACCGTGATTCTCCCCTCTTTTAGAAATGGCCAGAGGCAGTTTCCACAAGCTTTCTCACAAACCCCAACCCCAGTTAGCTTCTACTGACTGGCTGGATGATAGGGTCTTAATTTCCTTAGACATCAGTTTACTGAGGACATGCAGAAAGTACTAATGGCAAGAAAGCCTGCTACTAGAAAATCACATATTAGTAAATGGAGTATGTTTTCTAGTTGGTGCTAACATTACCATAACCCATTCATGGCTAGTTGTGAGTTACTGTCCTATGGCTTTTTTTACTCCTCCATCAAGGTTCATTTATTGGCCATTTCAGCATGTCTGGATCCTCTTCTTTTACCACATTGTCAGGTCACATTGTGTTTGAAAGTGGTTCTGCATAACAGTCCTCCAAGAAAACCAGTGGTCCCTCCATGAGATCTTAATTTTGTGTTAAGAAAAGCTAATACTTGCTCATTTGAGCCCAGGTAACCAGGCTGACTTGAGTTTCTTTTATATGAAAAACAGTTTTACTGATTGCTCTGACCTTTTCAAGGATTTCATTTTCCACAGAGAAAATATTTCTTTAAGAACTAATCCTTTATTTATGCCTAAAGTGGTATCTGAGTTTACTTTAAGCCAAACTCTCTCTCTCTCCCTGTTTTCTTTCCTGAACTTAAAAATGTGGGAGAAAGGATAGTCCAGTCCCTGGATGTCCAGCGACAACTTGGCTACTATCTTGACAGAACTAAATCTTTCAGATGTTTGGATCAATTGTGTATTTCTTGTGAAGGATAGAAGAAAGGACAGCCTGTGTCAAAACAGATTATTTTAAAATGGTTGTCCAGTGCTGTTACTTTTGTTATACCCACCACTACAGAACTACACCAGGTAGGGTCAAGGTCCACTGTATTAGGGCCTTGCTTGGCTTTTTTGGAAAGGGTTGGATTCCAGAAGTATTATAGAAGCAGCAGCCTGGTCCAGTATACCTATATTTACAAGGCATTACAAGCTTGATTCCTTTTCTAGATCTTGATCATGCTTTGCTAGGATCATTCTTCAGAACATCTTAGGTAATGTGCCTATACAGCTCACACTACTGAAGCAGTGATCAGCATGATGAACATAGTACAGTTGTGTAAGTAAACTTGCCATCATAGTAGATGTTCACATGATCGCTGCTGCCATAGACTTTCCATCCCCCTTATTTCTTTGTATGTTGTTTATGCCAGGATATGAATCATTATACTTTGCTGTTTCTTCAACTGTTCTTTCAGCACTCAGCATCCCGCTCTCTGTTAGCATGAAGGCTCTGAAGGGCATGGCACCCAAACACGTAGTTTTAGTCAGTTCAGCTTGATCTGACTGATGGTTTGGGTGCGTGGAAGGTGCCCTGAAGCTTTGTAAGTTGGCTAGCTGTTATATTTTTGGCAGGATGTAATCCATATAGGTAAAGCTACTCAGCAATGACCTTTCAGACATCTGCTCTTATGGTACGTTTGCTTACACATCTGCACTTTTTGCAATATAAGCCAGCATTTGTGAACACATTTAGGTTGACAACAGTACATCTTCAAGGAAAATAAATCTCTGAAAACATACTATGTATTTGTTTTGGGAGGATTGTGAAGCTTTTGCAAGCATACAGATATTGTGTAAGTTTTCAACAATACTAGTTACAATAAAATAGTAGAGATAAGGTGTGTGTTTGTGTGTGTGCGCACGTACATGTGCGTGCGTGTCCGCGTGTGTGTGCATGTGTGTGCTTGCCTGCAAGTGTGTGTGGTGTGTCTGTGCTGGGAGGGTGGCTGGTGCCCTGTAAATCTCCTACCTTTAAGTCGTTGATGTATAAAATCAAGGATAGTATTTCAAGGTCCCAATCCCCATTACAAGTCAAATTATGGATATTTTTAGTATAAGTCTGTCTTATGTTAGCTCTGCAGTGATGAAGCATGTTTGATGAACTTCACAGCTGCCACAGTAATACTGTAGATAGAGTTTTGGGGAGCAGACTTTTTGGGGAGCAGACTTTCTGGTGATTGTGAAGTGTATTGAACAGACTTACTTGCGTTGCATAAATCCTTGCAAGAACACCAGCTATGCTGAAAATAGTACATGTAGTATCATTTTTACATGGGGATTGGTGCCCACCTTTCCTTGCTCTTCATTTAGTAAAGAAATGCTGTATAAAGATGAGTGTTAAGGTGGGGAGCCAGCCTACTCACAAGCTGTGGAATAGGTAATATTTTTTTTACCAGTAACTCTGTCTTTTGTTGCTCAGTAGGGATGATATTTTGTTGATAAACACATTTGCTGTGCTTGAAATGCATGGTTGTGATATAATAAAGGTGGAAGTTTGTAAACTTTATTTGTATTTAAAGCAGTGTGCTACATGTGCAGGTAGTAATAGAATTTATCAGTCTGTTGGCTGCAGAAGTGTGTGTGTGTGTGTGTGTGTGTGTGTGTGTGTGTGTGTGTGTGTGTGTGTGTGTGGATAGCAGCTGTATCAGCAAAAAAGCCAAAAAGCCATCAAACGTGAGATCTTGGATAATAAAACATTAACATTGATTCTGCTGTCTGTATTGTTTAATAACGGGCAGGATTTTAAGATGTATAATTTTTTAAGTATTGATTTGTACAGTAGTGCAGCTGATTTTTTTGCAAAAGGAGTTTCATTTGTCCCTGACAGGAGGGCAAATGTGACTAAGGTATTTTTGGATTTGAAACTTTTTTTGTGTATAATTAACTCATCTATTGTACTTAATGATACACCTACACAGGATCGCTCTTTCATACTACCCAGTGCATTACACCTATCTCTTCACCACTCTCTTGTTTTTGAGAAAATGTGTGAAATAAGTTTGAGAACATTTTTGGATGAACATGGCCCCCGAGGTAAACTGGATGTTACTAAGGATTAGGTGGACTTAATTTGTTTCCTTACTAACCAGAATGTAAGAATTATGACCCCGGATAAAGGAGTGCGGTTGGTGTTAATGGACACATTTGACTAAAATAATAGGTTGTATAATATTTTGCAAGGCCAGACCTACGAAAATGTCAGTAGGAATGAACTTAACATTGCCTACCACAGGACTTATACATATATTAGGGACTTTTTTATTGAAGGGCAGGTGGATATCAATGTATATAATTTTTTGCAAATTTCTTCCCCTTGAATCCCTCAAAATTTTGATATACCCAAAATGCATAAGAACTTAAACATCCCTCCTATGCGACCCATAATTGAAGGTATGAATTCTATTACCAGTGCTTGTGCACAGATTCTGAATCAGAAGTTAAAACATTTATTACAGGAGGAGACATCTTTATGCAGGCATTCTTGGCACTTTTTACAGAAAATCAATGAACTTGTATTTAATAAGGATGACGTATATGTCACAGTTGATGTAAGGGATTTATATACAGATGTTCATCGTGTTACACTGCTGCAGTCATTATACTTGGGTTATCCTGCCGTCAGGTGGTCCCGCAGTCGGCCAGAGTTCCAAAGTCTTGGTCCAGCATCGGTTGCTGTTGCTTCTTCCCTGACGTCAGTGCGCCAGGGGTATATAAGATGCATCCAACGCCATTTTCTTCAGTCTTTCTTGCCACGCGGTGCCCAAAGCAGAAGCAGTTCACAAGTGCCGGTCGGCCGACTCCTGCGATTTTTGAAGTCGAATTTCAGATCCGAAGTCTTCAATAAAGCTAAGTACCCTGTTGGGGAAACTTTTTTCTTGCCTCAGACCGATGTCAGAAAAAGTTAATAATTGTATTTCTTGTGGGAAGCAAATACCTCATAAGGACTTCCACTCTTACTGTATTCCATGCCTAGGCCCTGATCACGACGTCACTAGTTGTCTGTTTTGTGCTAGATTTAACAAACGCACTATAAAAAGACGTTTTGATTTTGCTTTGCACTACTTTGGATGAAGGTTCAATTATACTATGCCGTCGGATCAACTGACGACCGCAATACCGAAAAAACGCAAGGACAAGGATAAAGACAGGCATCCGAGGTCCTAAACCGACGACGAAACCTCTTCTAGGCCAGTCGCCGGTTCGCCGGTTCTCACTAAGGCGCTTTTGCAGCCCCTGACACCCGCTACCTCAGAGCCACAGGCCACCTCCGACTCCCACATGGAGACAACTAGGCCTCTGGAAACTCAAGGTATTGGGCCTACGGAAACTAATCACTCAGATGGGTCCAGAGTCGCTGAGCAGGCATTGGCTTCTGAGGGTGTTTTCAGACCTTCACAACTTACCATTAAAATAACAGCCAAGACAAAAGTACCATTAAAGACAAAGAAACAAGTACAGCATTCTCCTGGACAGTCCTCCATGCCTAAGAAACAGATGCTTAAAATGGCCGAAGACCTCATTACTCTAATCAGGGGTTCCCATCCCCCTCCTGAGAAAAGGCCTAGGCAGGATACAGACTATGATTCCTCTGATCAGGTTTCCATTTCCTCTGATTCCTCTTTATACCAGGGATACTCTCTACCCCCCCTATGAGGACTCTGATGCTGAAGAATCTATCCCTTCAGCCTCTCCTCCTGAGGAATATTCTTTTGGAGAAACTTTACATACCATGAGGGAGCTTTTCCATTGGGAAAGTCAGGATTACTTAGAATCCAAGAAAGGGCTCAGGGATTTCCTTTTATTGCCTCAGCACAGGCCCCTGGCTATTCCGCCTGTGCTAGATATTGTGGATGATGTGTTCTCTGAATCCAGCTTATCTCCTGATTCTTTGCCCCCTGCACCAGCCAAACCAGATGAGTCCCTGACTCTCACAAGTTTCTTTATAAAAACCCTTCTGCTGATCCAGAAACTATTTCCCAGGGTCCAAAAGGCTTCCATTGCTAAAAATCCAGTACCCTTTGACAGAGATTCCAGAGCTTTGGATAGATGGGGGAAGAAAGTATACACTTCTGCAACTTTAGCAGTAAGAGCTTTAAATTGCCAGTTTCACATGCTTAAGTGCCAACAATATTTAATGGCTCGGTTAAAACAGAAAATGCTTGCAAGCTCAGAAGCTCCTGATTGTAAAGAAATGCAGGATTTATTGCATGCTGTTGAACAGGTGGGAAAACATACTCTGCAATGTGGTTTTGATTCTTTAGAGGCCTCTTGTAGAGCCGCAGTTACAGGTTCTATGATTCGAAGACCTACTTGGTAAAGAGAACAGAGTTTACCTGATCATGTTAAGGCAAAATTATTGGACGCTCCTTTACATCATGATACCTTGTTTGGTGTTACGGCAGAAGAGGTGTTAAAGAAAATGGAGGATAAAGCTAAATCTTTGCAGACAGTCAAGGATTTCTTACAGGTACAGCCACCTCGATTTAGCAGAAATTGGCCAACAAAGAATTGGTCCTTTCCAGTGTCAGGCCACAGAGAGGCAGATACAGATGCCCAAGAGGCAGATCTCAACCCCAAGGCTCAAACAGACAACGACAGTGGGGCTCCTCAACCCCAAATGGAGGTGAAGACAAGTCTCAACCTTCAGGAAACAGTCACAATGACTTTCCCCTTCGTACGCCAAGCACTTCCCTTTTGGAAGCCCCCTTAGGGGGAAAACTAGCACTTTTTTTCTCAAAACTGGCAAACAATCACCCAAGACAAATGGGTTCTGAATATTGTATCTCAAGGTTACAGGTTCCACTTTCATACTTTACCAAGGCTAAAAGGAATGCCAGACCTGCCACAAAATCAATGGGCAGAGGCACAAAAACAAATTTCAGCCCTCATGGACATGAGAGCTATTCAAAAAGTACCACAACAGGAACAAGGACAAGGATTTTACTCAAGACTCTTCCTGGTCCCCGGAAAGGACAAGGCCTGGAGGCCCATACTAGACCTTTCAATTCTAAATACTTACCTGGAAATTCCGAAATTCAAAATGTTGACATTACAGCAGCTTCTACCCATGCTGGGCAAGAAAGCTTGGCTTGTTACTCTGGACCTCAAAGAGGCATACCTGCATGTCCCTATCAGACAAAATTGCAGAAGATACCTCCGATTCAAAGCTGGTACAATGCACTACCAATTCTCTGCACTGCCCTTTGGCTTATCTACTGCACCCAGGGTCTTCACAAAGTGCCTGGCACCAGTAATTGCATTTTGCAGACAAAAAGGAATTCAAATATATCCATACCTGGATGACTGCCTCATTCAAGTAGAGACAAAGGACATTCTTCTACAGCATCTGGCATTTGTAAAAAGGTTGCTAATTTCCCTAGGGTACACAGTAAATGAAAAGAAGTCAAAACTAGTGCCCTCACAACAGATTATATTCCTGGGTGCCAGCTTAAATACAACGGCCCAGATGGCTTACCTCAAGCCAGACAAACAAGTTCAACTAACTCAATATTTTCAACTACTGGCAAAAAAGTTCCATCTCCCTGCAAGAAAAATTCTGCAGGCCCTGGGATTCATGGCATCCTGCATACTACTAATACCATATGCCAGACTGCATATGTGGAAATTACAATGGTACCTAAAAAGTGTTTGGACTCAACACTCTCACAGTTTAGAAGCAGTAATACCAATGATTCCCTGCCTACAACAGGAGTTTTGATGGTGGGCACAGGCATGTCACCTAAACAAGGGTCAGCCTTTTACCCTACCCACAGCCAGGCAGACTCCAACAACAGATGCTTCGGATTATGCCTGGGGAGCACACATGGCAGGAAAATGCATTCAGGGCAAGTGGACCACAGGCCAGATGCATCTTCACATCAATCAAAAAGAGATGTTGGCTGTTCAAAATGCCCTAACAGCTTTCAAGGACCTTCTGCATCCAGGACAATTATTACTAAAGACGGACAACACCACAGTAATGTGGTACATAAGCAAGGGGGCACTCATTCTTATCCCCTATGCAGGCAAGCCGTGACCTTGTGGAACACAGCTCTAACGTATCAAGTTCACCTGCAAGCACAATTCCTGCCAGGAAAGAAAAATACTCTGGCAGACGATCTAAGCAGAAATATCATGGACCCTCACAAATGGAAATTTAATCCACAAATCTTCAGCATGGTAACGCAAAAATGGGGATGCCCAGACATAGATCTTTTTGCCTCCACACTGAATTGCCAATTACAAAAATTCTGCACAAGGACTTATCACAAACAAGCATGGAAAGTGGATGCTGTTTTGTTCAGCTAGAAAAACCTAAAAGTTTATGCCTTCCCGCCACTGCCACTCCTTTCAAAGGTACTCCTAAAAGCCAGACAAGAAAAACCACAGATGATCCTGATTGCTCCAGACTGGCCACACCAGCACTGGTACCCTATCTTAAGGAACTTAGCTCAAGGCCCACCATGGATTTTGCCTCAAATTCCACACCTTCTGACTCAACACAACAATCAGATCCTGCACGGTCAGCTCAAAACCCTAACCTGGCTGCATGGCAGATTCATTAGTCAAACAGGCAACACCTCTCTCTAAAGCTGTTATGGATGTCATTTTGGAGGCCAGGAGGCCTAGCACCAGGAAAGCTTACTCAGAAAAATGGAAGAGATTCTGCGCATGGAACCAGGCTCAAAGCCTTGACCCTCTTGTTCCAAACATTCCTCAGATTTTACAATACTTAACTGAGATGCTAGACAGAGGCCTATCCTTCTCATCAATTAAGATCCACACCTCTGCCATTTCAGCACATTACAACACGGATCCTCCTTTATTCTCTCGTCCCTTGCTAATCAGAGGGGCTGAAAACATAAGACCACCCCGGAGAGCACCAACACCAACTTGGGACCTCAATTTCTTTTTTGGAAAAACTAACCCTGCCACCTTTTGAGCCAGCCAATACAGCCGATCTAAAATTTTTATCATGGAAAACAGCTCTGCTCCTGGCAATAACTTCAGCACGAAGAGTCTCAGAGCTACAGGCATTAATGGCAGTGGAACCTTTTATAATTTTTCATCAGGACAGGGTTTCTTTAAGGACAAACACTACCTTTATGCCAAAGGTGGTATCTAGTGTGGCTCTTAACCAAACCATCCATTTGCCAACTTTTTATCTAAACCCCCAGAATAAAGGGGAGGAACTTCTGCATTCTTTGGACATACACAGGCAGCTACGCTTCTACTTGGACAAAACAAAAGCTTTCAGGAAAACTGAGCAACTGTTTGTAGCATATGCTGCAGGATCACAGGGCAAGGCTATCTCAAAGCAGACTATATCCAAATGGATAGGACACTGTATTCATTACTGCTACACACAGCATGGAAAATCAGTCCCAAATAACATTAGGCCACATTCCACCAGGGCAACAGCCACTTCAACAGCCTTTCTCAGAGGAGTACCTACCAAGGAAATTTTGGAGGCTGCAACTTGGAGTTCAGTTCACACCTTTACCAAGCATTACCACCTGCCTCTTTACTCTAAATTCCAGAGCAGGATTTGCCACTGCAGTTTTGCAGGGCCTCATAGCCAATCCTAACTCTTTATAGACCAGCCACCCAACCGTAGCTTTGGGATTCTACCCAAGTGTAATGACTGCAGCAGTGTAACACGATGAACATAGTACAGTTTTGTACCTACCATAAATGTAGATGTTCGAGTGTTCACACTGCTGCAGTCCAGGTTACCCTCCCTCCATCCCCTCTGAACTAGCTGGACTTTTCCTATACAACCTTTGTGGTGTATTTGCTTGTAACTGAAGTTATTGTTTTTATTTCATATGTATATTTTTTATTAGCAATATGTATTGCCTACCTACTTGGGGGCACCTGACATCTGGGGCAAGAAAAACTGAAGAAAATGGCGTCGGATGCATCTTGTATACCCCTGGCGCACTGACGTCAGGGAAGAAGCAACAGCAACCAATGCCGGACCAAGACTTTGGAACTCTGGCCAACTGCGGGACTGCATGATGGCAGGATAACCCAAGTGTAATGACTGCAGCAGTGTGAACACTCGAACATCTACATTTATGGTAGGTACAAAACTGTACTTTATCCCCCATGATGTAGGGTTACCCTGGTTTATGAATTTTTTAAGAAGAAAAGGGTCTGCTCAAGCTGAAATAAATGTGCGTGAAGAAATTATGGAAATTATCCTAAAGAATAATTATATTTATTTTTATATTAACCTCTATTTACAAAAGGATGGTGTAGCGATAGGATCACCTTGAGGTTCCCTATTTGGAAATATTGTGATGTTAGAATGTGAATATTTATTTATCCATAATTCCAGATTTAGTAACACTTTTGGTTTATATCTGCATTACCTGGATGATATTTGTATTGTATTGTATGGAGAGGGAAAAAGGAAGCAATTGTTGAATTTATTGAGTATATTAATACTTCTTCTATCTTTCTTTCTTTTACATATGACAGTAATGACACAAGCTTGGCTTACTTGGATGTTTTATTGTTTAAAGACAGGACTAATGGGGGGTATGCCTCCCGCATTTTCAGGAAGCCTACATATTCTAACACTCTACTGCACTTTTTTAGCTGTCACCCATTCTCACAGAAAAAGATCAGTTGTCAAAGAACAACTTGTAAGGGCAGCAAGGGTGACAATGTTAACGGTTCAGTTTGATTAAAAAACATGTTTCTTAACAGAGGTTACCCAGAGGACTTGATAAATGAGATGATGCACGAATTTAAGCATAAAAGATCTATAGGATCTTTTACAAAACTTCTTAACAATTTGGGTATTACACACTTAGAGATAGGGGGATCACAAGTGAATACAAGGGGGAATATTGAAAAAGTAGATAAATACAGAAATTCTTTTATTACTATATTTAGTCTTCAAAGTAGCATAATCAGGTCAGTCCTTAATAAAAATTGGAAAATATTAATGGAAGATAGGGATATTAGAAATAAGGTAGGGACATATCCCATAACTGTGTACAGAAAAGGGGTCTGCCTTAAGAATATTTTTGAATTTAAAAAGAAAGGTTTTGTTAGTAACCCAAGGATGACCAAATGTGGTAGATGCAATTATTGTAAGTATATACTTGAAGGGTCGAGTTTTGTTATTATTGATAAATGCTTTTATCATAAGGAGAGGTATAATTGTGAGAGCATATGTGTGATTTGTGCTGCTTTATGTCAAGCATGTAATTGCTTTTAACTCTGCAAAACGGAAAGAAAACTTTGTGAACTTAGCATTTATACGATGTGAGGAAGGGTAGGAATACTAATGCTTTATACAAGCATATTAAAAAAATTCCTGATCATTAATTCAAGTTTACTACAGTGGGGAAACTTAAATATGACCAGGGAAACAAGACATGAAAGGGGGGGGGGGGCTTGGCCTACACTATTGGAAACTAGGGAGATTTACTGGCAAGTTTATTGTAAAGTGCATATTTGGCCAGGGCTAAATTAACAGGCTACTATTTTACCTTTGTTGAAACTAAGAGCTTAGTTTAGGTGATTTAATATTTGTGATATTATCAAAAAATGTTTAATGATTTTTTTTTACTATTATTGTTATATATTTATAGAATTGGGGTTACTATTATACGTGCACTTTTTTATCAATGGATGTGTGGGTGGAGCAAGATTGATGTGTATTTTAGGGCAGTACTCTGTTGGGATGATGTAATTTATTTAAAGACATTTGATTGGTTAATGTTTGATTTTTATATGGTATTTAAAGGCTTTTTTTAATTAATGTACTTGAAGAAGTTTTACGTTTGTTGTAAAACGAAAGCACTTATCATATACTGAGTCATTAAAGTTGGTGGTTTTTGCTTCTGGTCTGATATCTTCTTTTTTATTTTGGAGTTTGTTTTGTTCACGTTTTGGATGTAGTTTGTGTTGATGAGATCTTAGATAATTCAGTCTGTCCACTTCAAGGATGGAAGTGGTCACCTTAGGGGCTGATATAACAGACACCACTATTTCACACAGCTCAAAATTCTCCTCTATTTTCCCCAGTGACATACTCCTCCCTTATTACCTCTGATCTCATTTGCTATCAAATACAAAAGACAGGACCAGGGAAAGCTTGGACAAGGTAAGTGACTATTTCCTTGATTTTTTATATTTTTCTCCTTACCCTTTTCTCAGAAAATATGGTTCTAGCAGTAGCTTGGCTAAATAGCAGTATCTGATGTTGTATTTTTCGTCCTTTCCTCAACCGATGGGTCTCAGATCTGATCTCTGATCCGACTTTGGCCACTTCAAAAAACTCGGCTCAATAGCTCGAGCTACTTCCTTTATTCATAATCCTAATTTCTAACAAGAATCATCTCCGATCTCATTTGCCATTTCAGCGAGTGGACGTGGTCTACTGTAGCTCTGGCGATTGGATAAGTGCTGTGATTAATAACTTGTTGTTATTCTATTTATGTGTGTGTGTGTATACATATATATATATATATATATATATATATATATATATGTATATGTATATATATATATATATATATATATATATATATATATATATATATATATATATACACACACACACACAAACACACACACACACACGTGTTTAGTTTTGTCTTGTGCTGCTTCTTTTGCTTTAAGCCTCAGTTATTTCAGGTTTCCCTTTTTCTCATAAACAAAAAATGTGTGGAAAGTGCCAAAACAGTTACCAGAAAACCCTTCCCTTTTTCCCATGCCAACTGTGACAAACTATGAACACCAGGAACCAGAGGAGCATGTAGAACGAATAGTTTAATAATGCAATGCAATTGAATGCTTTTGTCCAGTACTCAGGACTTTATCAGAACACCTTCTCATAGAATCAAGTCATTAAATACTGAACGAATATCACATGACCCAGGCTGCTTAATAGCAGTAATTAACGAAATAATTAAATAAAGTATTAAAGTAACATCCATAGCAAAAACACTGAAAACCAAAGCATAATAACATGACACATGTAAAACAATACAAACATACATTTGTTTAAAACATGAATTTATATATATTTATATTGTTTTGCAAAGTAGGGGAATCTCACAGAACAAGAAAAGGAGGAACTGCAGAATGCTAAACAGAAAATAAGGGATTAACTTGGTAATATGCATGAGTTTAGAAAGATTGCTGTTAGGCAACTGTTTTTTAATAACTCTAGAGCACAAAAGCTTTTAACACAACAACTCAGGCATCAGAAAGTAGAAAGGACTGTCACCAAGCTTAAGGAGCATATAATAGGGAAGATAACAAGGGATCCTGTAGAAGTATTAGAAATATTACAGAAATGCTATGAAAGTCTGTATAAAGCAGAGAAATATGGAAATCAAGAAAAGGTACAAGAGGAAATGTTTATGAAAGAATGAAATATGCCAATGTAAAAGGTAGATGAGGCTCAGTTACTGACAGGATATTAGGAGATGAGATAAAAATGGTGATCTACAGGAAAATCCCCAGGAATAGATGGTATTCCTGTGGAAGTTTGGAAGCTTGGAGGGGAAAGACTGATAAAAAGCTGGAAGGTTTTGTTTAAGAGTATTTTAAGAGGAGAAATACCAACATCCTGAAAGAAAGTAGTGGTAGCTGTAATACCTAAAGAGGGTAAAGAGCCATTAATTCCAGCTTCATGCAGGCCCATTTCAATAATAAACCCTGTTTATAAAATGTTTTTCTATAATGGCTAGAATGTCAAAATTCATGCCAAAATTGATAGATATGGATCAGTGTGATTTTTTTGAAGGGGAGGGAAACATTTGACAACATTAACAGAACACTGGTGATCCAGAGGGAAGCAGAAAGTAAGAAAATACCACTGTTGTTGGTGGGTCTTGATGCAGAGAAAGCAGTTGACAGAGTAAACTGGGACTTTATGAACAGGGCAACGGAAGCATTTGCATTCCCTAATAAAATTATAAGGTGAATTAGGAGGATATATGAGGGATTGGAGGCAAAAATTTAAGTCGGTGGGGTGATAATTTCTACTTGAGCAGAGGAACCAGGTAGGGGTATCCTCTCTCCCCTTTGTTATTTGCATTATATTTAGAACTATTGGCAAAGAAAATAAGGGACTCAGAAATTCAAGCATATAATTTGTATGGTAGTCGAGAAAAGCTGGCTCTACCTGCAGATGACATTATTTTATATCTGACAAAACCAGAAAGTGCTTTGGAACATATTGAGACAGTTTCAAATATTTTTGGGATACAAAATTAATGAAGCTAAAACAAAGGCAATAGCAATAAAATATGTATCCACTTACAAATTGGTTCAGCAATATCCATACTTATGGGGACATGATAAAATGAAGTATTTAGGAGTACAGATTAAAAATGATTCTGGTGTGGCAGGTAAGGATATACAGGAACAGACTAAAATAAAGATAATACAAAAACTGAGAAAATGGAAGCTCTGTTATATGGATATTGTTAGTAAGATACAAGCAGTTACATTTTTTTGTCCATTTAAATCTCTTACACAGGTCATGTATATTTTTATTAACCAAAGGAGGAGTTGTGGATAACAATTAATAAAGAGTTGAAGGATTTTATCTCAAGAGGGGAAGATGGCAAGAGCCAAGTGGGATAAGGTTATTCATCCAATAGAATAGGGCAGATCGAGATTGCCTGATTTGAAGGGGCATTTCATAGCAACACAGTTCAAGGCTCTTATACATAGCACAGGTAGAAAACTATAATTCAGACTGTTAAGAGATGATGATGAAACAATGGGGAAGCTCAAGAAACAAGGAGAGACTGGGATTTTGGATGCAGACCTTTTAAGGAGAATAACAATAGTCATACAGAATGTTATACTCATTAAGCAGCAGAAAGTATACTACGAACTAAGCCAACATGGGAATGGAGAAAGGAGATTCTGCCGATGGGGTTGACTGCAATTAGGGATACCTACAATAGGCAAGAGGGCGCTGGAATTTATTGGAGAAAACTGGTAAAGGAACCAGAGTATTGGGAGCAAATATGTAGGGAGGCAAAGGTAATAGAATGAGAAAATGCCAAGAACTTAGTTGGACTAAAGGTTAGAGACTGCTTTCCCTTTCAAGGATTGGTAGAAGAGTATAGGCAAAGATAAAGAATAGGGAGATCCTAAAATAAGAACCATCACTGGTAGAGTTTTTAATAGTATCTAGATCAGAAGGTGCCTTTAAAAAGGGAGTAATTAGTACAGTATATAAAATATTGCATGATAACTATAGGAATCAATCAGAGGAGGTTAGAAAAGATCCAGAAGAGAGATTAGATAAGCAATTCATAAAGAAACAATGTGTGTATATGTGTGTGTATGTGTATATATATATATATATATATATATATATATATATATGTATACATATATATATATATATATATGTATACATATATATATATATATATATATATATATATATATATATATATATATATACATATATATATATATATATATATATATATATATATATAGTCTCCTAAATATGGGATAAAGTCTAGAAGATTTAGGATCTTTGTTTGGAAGTGTTTACATAGGTATTTTTGTACCCCATGTAGACTCCAAAGAACTGTTCCTCAGGTAGACAGCAAATGTTGGAGGTGTGTTGGAGAAGAAACAGGTACTTGGGATCATATTTTCTGGGAGTGTAATGAGTTGGCAGACTTTAAAGGTTCCTTGCAGACTACTGCAAATTGGTATAACTGAGGAAATTATTTTTGAGCTGTGATACAGAATAGGAATTGTCTAGACATAGTAAGGCCTTGCTGAGTCTAACTATGATGGCTGCCAAAAAGCAATTACTAGAAAATGGAAATCAAAGTCTAAACCAACTTTACTAGAAGTAGGGAAGATATTTTTCCAGAAAATCAAATCATGTAGAGTTACAGTTATCATAATAACTTCACTCTGGCCTCAGCTGTTGTGGTTTCCCTAGTTGTGGCCTCAGCTAAGAGGGAAGCCCCTGCTCCTGTAGCCCCTCCATGATCTCCTTCTTCTTTTGGCTGTTCCCATTAGGGGTTGCTGCAGTAGATTATCTGTTTCCATTTCTTCCTGTCCTCTGCATCTTGCTCTGTCACACCAACCACCTGAATGTCCTCTCTTACCACATCCATAACCCTTATTTTAGGCCTTTCTCTTTTCCTCTTACCTGGCAGCTCCATCTTTAGCATCCTTCTCCCAATATACACAGTATGCCTCCTCAGCATGTGCCAAAGCCAATGCAGTCTTGCCTCTCTGGCTTTGTCTCCAAACCGTCCAACCTGAGCTGACCCTCTAATATACTGATTTGTAATGCTGTCCATCCTTGTCACACCCAATGCAAATCTTTACATCTTTAACTCTGTCACCTTTAGCTCTGACTCATGTCCTTTCGTCAGTGCCACTGTCTCCAACCCATATAACATTGCCGGTCTCACTGCCCTCTTGTAGACCTTCCCTTTCACTCTTACTAGTACCAGTCTGTCACAAATCCCTCCAGACACTCTTCTCCACCTACTCCACCCTGTCTGTACTCTCTTCTTCACCTCTGTTTTACACTCACCATTACTCTGTACTGTTTATCCCAAGTATTTAAACTCATCCACCTTCAACAACTCTACTCCCTGCATCCTTACCATGTATGTATCCTTCCTCTCATTCACACACTTATACTTTGTCTTAGTCCTACTGACTATTCCTCTCCTCTCCTCTCTAGAGCATATTGCCACCTCTCCAGGGTCTCCTGAAACTATTCCCTACTCTCACTACAGATCACAATATCATCCGTAAATGTCATAGTCCATGGAGACTCCTGTCTGATCTTGTCTGTCAACCTGTCCATCGTCATTAGCCATTAAGCAGGCCTCACCTGGACATTTAGTCCCTTCCTTTAACTTCATAGTTTTGCCTATTCCAGTTATGCCCAGGGATCCTCATGCCTTTCCTTGGTAGCCCAGATCCTTACTGCTTCTCAGAAGATGTCCACTTATAAGATGAATACATTCAAATGGAAAAAAAAGTTTTCCTTGAAGTCCATTCAGATTGGAGTTGAGCTTCTCCACAACTAAAATGCACTTCAGCTATTTTCAATTTTTACAAAAAGTTTTCATTTTTTATCTTTGGCTTCGCAAAAACTATGCAAAGGCTTCTTAAAAGGAACCTTCTTGCTTTGTCTCCTCTCAAGGACCCCACCCACCTTGGGACCCTATTTTTGTACTAGAGACACTAACCTTCCCACCTTTCAAGCTAGTCAGTTCAGCTGAATTCTGTCTTTAACTTGGAAAACTCTTGTCCTTGTACTGATTACTTGAGCCAGCAGAATCTAGGGACTTGAAGCTCTTTCTTGTAGACCCAGTTGCTTGGTCAGTCCATCCTTTTTTCCTTAAGTGGCTTCTGGAACTAACGTCAATCAAACCATGCACCTGCCAGTATTTTTTTCCATCATATTCCAGCAAGGAGGATTGCTTACTTCATTTCCTAGACATCCACAGGTAGTTGTGCTTCTCTCTGCAGCATATAGCATGAATGATTGTTTATTTCTTTGTCTCTGTCAAGATCAAGCCAGAAAGTGTCCAAATGTACTTGTTTAATCTATATGTCTTCTACCAGTTCTCTTCTTTCTAAAATGAAAGCTGACTTTATGAGAGAAGTAGCCACTTCTTCTGCCTTCAAGAATTATTCCATTGATGATGTACTTGCTCTGCTGTATGGGCCTCACTGCAAACCTTTGCTTCTTCTTCTTCTTCTTTAGGCTTTTCCCGGTTAGGGGTCGCCACAGCGGATCACCTGTCCGCTCATGATTGGCAGTGGAGTTTTACAGTGTCGAGTTGCCAGCCAGGCGCCCAACCTTCCACTGAAGGCACATGTATGTATGTGTGTATATATATATATATATATATATATATATATATATATATATATATATGTATGTTTTTATATATATATATATATATATATATATATATATATATATATATATATATATATATATAAAACAACCAAGGAACCAAACCAGAATTTATGAAACACAGTCTCCCAATCAAGTGAGCAAACAGCAGTCAAAGTAATAAAGTCCCAGCTTCAATTCACAGTTCGTTTAAAGTATATCCAAATAACTGTGTAGTCAAATAAGAAAAAATCCAAAGAAATTTATTGTTGTAACAACAGAGCGTAAGCGCTTTCACGGATCAACTGCCCGCTTCATCAGAAGAATATTCAAACAACTAAAAGCCTTATATATATATATATATATATATATATATATATATATCTTCCTGATGTCAATTAAATATATTGCACCTGATAATTAGGCACTTGCTAGGCAATTAATTTAAAGCCACAACAGCAAATCCTAAAAACATGTATCTACAACAAAGACATCTAATCAAATCTATAAAATACATATATAAGCATACACTTATTAAAATCCAAATGTATATATGAGTATATAACAAATTATCTAAGAGGTCTGGCATTTAGAATGGGCTTAATTGAGACTGTTTCATTCAGACCAAGGCCTCGGTGTGCACCTAGTCTGAGTATCCACTTGGTTTCAACACTCTCAGTATCATTCACCAAATTCCCTAACCGTGGATTAGTGGGCATGGTGTGGAGAATTTGAAACAAAAAGTAGTGGGAAGTGCCTTCATTTATAACAAACAGGTCTCTACGTGAAAGGATTCGTGATCATATATATAGTATACGTAGAGGAGAATTATATAATGCCATTGCCAAACACGTTATAAATGAAGGCACTTCCCACTACTTTTTGTTTCAAATTCTCCACACCATGCCCACTAATCCACGGTTAGGGAATTTGGTGAATGATACTGAGAGTGTTGAAACCAAGTGGATACTCAAACTAGGTGCACACCGAGGCCTTGGTCTGAATGAAACAGTCTCAATTAAGCCCATTCTAAATGCCAGACCTCTTAGATAATTTGTTATATACTCATATATACATTTGGATTTTAATAAGTGTATGCTTATATATGTATTTTATAGATTTTATTAGATGTCTTTGTTGTAGATACATGTTTTTAGGATTTGCTGTTGTGCCTTTAAATTAATTGCCTAGCAAGTACCTAATTATCAGGTGCAATATATTTAATTGACATCAGGAAGATATATATATATATATATATATAAGGCTTTTAGTTGTTTGAATATTCGTCTGATGAAGCGGGCAGTTGATCCGTGAAAGCGCTTACGCTCTGTTGTTACAACAATAAATTTCTTTGGATTTTTTCTTATTTGACTACGCAGTTATTTGGATATACTTTAAACGAACTGTGAATTGAAGCTGGGACTTTATTACTTTGACTGCTGTTTGCTCACTTGATTGGGAGACTGTATTTCATAAATTCTGGTTTGGTTCCTTGGTTGTTTTATACTACTTGTTGGGTCCACATGGAAGCGGCAGCAGTCGATGTGAATACTGAAGGTACTGATATATATACAAATAGATTGAGAGGGCTGTTAACATCTCTTGACAACCCTCTATTAAATACCAGCTATTTAATTGAAAAAGCTGAAAATGCTAAAATTGTAACTGATGATACTGCTATTAGAGAACTTAAACGTAACCTAGAAAACAACCTATATAGGTTTAAATGCTTACAAAACCAACGCTATCACTTGGAAGCCAGTATAAAATATCAGGTTGTTCCTCGTGGGCTAAGGGTATTGAATATGCCTAGTTATGGCGATACATACCCAGAGCTTTTATCCAAGTGGCAACAACTAAATTTGCAAACCAGTAAGGCATACATGGAACTGATTTTGGAATTTTTCTTCCCCAATGAAACTGAATTACGTGATCTTATTGTTCAACAGCAGAATGAACTATATAAGATGAATGGTGATGCTGCAACTGAAGTTTTTATGCATGATATAACTGAAAAAGTCTCAAGATATGAAAGTAGACTACAGGAAATTAAAAAGAATAAACTTTTAAGGGACATGGAAGATTTTAATAAACATCAAGTTTTCCTATGGCCCAGAAATAACATTCAAACTGTCCAGAATAATAACAACACAACCCGTTTCATGCGATCTCGAAATGAGAACGGATCTAGTAATACTGTGACTCACAACACAAACAGACAACATAATTGTGGTCATGATGCTGGAACAACAATGAGGAGGTCTGAAGAGACGCCCACTGATGCACGTCGGATACATCGAGCTGTAATAGCGAATACAACATCAGAGACACCGGAAGAAATACCTAGAACCACTTCCTCTGTGGATACCAATGCAACGGCTGCTATACATCCTTCTGAAAGCGCTGGCTCTACTTACTCCACACCCATGGAAATTCATTCTGAACTTCGAACCACCATGCTGAGATCTTCTCCTGATGTTAGGAGGAAATTGATCACTGAGAACAGCACAAGAATTGAGTCGTCGGCTTTTCCTTTGCCGTTCAAGGCAACCAGAAAGAAGTCTCTGGATGCAGAGATACCAAGGGGTCAGAAACGGAAAGAAGCACCCCAATTCACGCAAACCAGAACACTGAAGAAGATGTGGAACAGCGAAGTCTAGTGTGGAATATTTCATCATACACGCTAACAAGAGCAGAACAGTGTCTCCTTAACAAAGGTTTGGGTTTTATACCTTCGTATAATATTGATTGTAGTGACATTCTTTTATCAATACGTAACTTTGCACGAGACATTGCGTTGAAACTTTCAATGAATTCAAATACAAGTCATTATGACTATAAATTCAAGAAGAAAAGTAACTATACACCACCTTTACCACCCAATGTGGAAGTCTTCTTGAAAGCGATAGAAAATACCATCTACACTGATGCATACTATTGTATATCTGATTCTGATAAAAACTTGAATGATGAAGAGCTTAAAGCACTAAGTAGCATTAGAGACAATAATGATATTATAATTAGACCATCTGACAAAGGAGGTACTGTAGTAGTGTTAGATTCTACTTACTACTATAATACTATGTTTGAGATGCTTACTGGTGATGCATATAGCGAAGTAAGTTTATTTGACATTGAAACTTTTATTTTCAGAATTCGTACAGCACTAACAGACTGTTTGCTTTCACATGTTATCAGTAATGATTTATTTAATTATTTTAATGTAGAGCATCCCCTTATTCCCAGACTCCATGGATTGCCTAAAATTCATAAGAATGCTGATAAACCAAAGATGTCCTTCAAGGATGCATCTGCAGTCCTTACAAATGGGTTGTCCTGTCGTCAGGCAGCCCTTCGGTCGGCCGGATTCCAAAGTCTGGGTCTGGCTTCGGCTGGTGTCGCACTTCACCCGACGTCATCGCTGCAGTTTTTCGGGTATAAAGGCATCAGCCGACACCATTTTCCTCAGTCTTTCTTGCCGCATGGCGCCCGAAGCAGAAGCTGTTCGCAAATGCCGGTCGGTCAGATCCAGAGATTACTACTACCGAATACTACTTCGAAGACTTCTAAAAAGCTAAGTACCCCGTTGGGGACTCTTTCTTGCCTCAGCCGATGTCAGAGAAAGTGAATAACTGTTTATCTTGTGGGAAACAAATACCTCAAAGATTTCCACTCCTACTGCATACATTGTTTAGGCCCAGACCACGACGTAGCAGCTTGTCTAGCCTGTGCTTCTTTTAACCGACGGACGCTTAGACGTCGGTCGGAGTTTGCTGAACAGATTTTCGGCTCTGATTTTGCCTATATTATGCCGTCGGATCCTCCGACTACGCAAAATACCAAAAAACGCAAAGAAAAGGACCGACACTCGCGGTCCGCGGTTTCGGCCGAAACCGCGATTAAGCAAACCGCGAGTGTCTCGGTTTCGGCCGAAACCGAGCAAGCGGTTCTTTCTTCAGCCGAAACCATGCCTTCTACCGAGTCCTCCTCTATCCTGGTAGAATCGGCTTCTGAAATCCAACCTTCTGTTGCGGTTTCTCAGGAATTATCAGACACTATTCCCCTGGATGTCTCTTCCCCTGCACGTGGAGCTGCTAGGCCTCCTGCAGCCATGTCTATTAAGGCCTTTGCCAGGGCTAAAGCAGCCAAAGCTTCCAAAACGGTGCCTGCTAAGCTCCCCTCTCACAGGCCCAGCACCAGCTCCCATATGCTTTCTTTGGCTGAGGATCTCATTTCTTTAATTCGTGGATCCCACCCTCATCCAGACAGGACCTCTCATCCACCTCCAGAAAAGAGACCTAGAGCAGAGCCCCCTGAGCCAGTATCCTCAGATGATTCCTCTGATGACTCAGAACATACAGACCCTCCTGAGGCTCCTTATTCCCCTTACGAAGACTCTGATGCTGAAGAGTCCATTCCTTCCGCCTCTCCACCTGAGGAATTTTCCTTTGGGGAAACCTTGCATGCTATGAGGGAACAATTTCAGTGGCAGGGTCAAGATTTCTCAGACTCCAGAAAAAGGCTTAGAACCTTTCTACATTTGCCACAGCATAGGCCTTTAGCTGTACCTCCAGTTCTTTCTGTTGTAGATGATGCATTCAACGATGCTTGCACTGCTCCTGACTCATTACCTCCGGCTCCTGTTAAGCCCGATAGGTTCTACAGGGTCCCGGACACTCATCACCACTTATACAAGGCTCCTTTTGCAGATCCAGAGACTATCTCTCAGGGCCCTAAAGCTGTAGCAGCTACTTCTACTAAAAACCCCCTCCCCTCTGAAAGGGAATCCAGATCCTTAGAGAGATGGGGTAAAAAAGTTTACACCTCTGCTACTTTGTCAGCTAGGGCTTTGAACTTCCAATTTCATATGATTCAATATCAAGAGTTTATGCTTGACCAGTTAACTAAAAAGCTGTCCTCTGAAGAATCTTTAGATAAAAAATATGTTCAGGATATGGTACATAACATACAGCAGGTTAGTAACCATTCTTTAAAATGTGGCTATGATGCACTGGAGGCTTCCTTTAGATCAGCCATGACTGGCACAGTTATCAGGAGACATGCATGGTTGAAAGAACAGGCATTACCAGACCATGTCAAATCAAAGCTTTTGGATGCACCAATGGACAAGGTCAATTTATTTGGTTCCCCTGCACAGCAGGTACTAAAAAAGATGGAAGAAAAGGCGAAATCTGTACAAACAGTGAAAGAATTCTTACAGGTTCAACCACCAAGGTTTAGCAGGAACTGCCCCTCCAAGAATTGGTCCTTTCCGGACTCCTCTAAGACACAGAGAGGCAGGAATAGGCGTTCTAGAGGCAGAAATCAATCCAGGGGTCCCTACAGGGGACGCCAGTGGCAAGGTAACAACCAGCGAGGCACGGACGCAGCCACCACCTCTACTACAACACAATCACAGTGACTTGGCTATAGCACCGCCTACCAGGGAACAACTAGAAGCACCTTTAGGCGGAAAGCTAACCTTATTTTCAAAGAACTGGCATTGCATCACAAGGGAAAAATGGATTTTGCAAACTATAGACCAAGGTTACAGGTTCCATTTCCACACTCTACCAGGAAAGAGAGGAATGCCAAACCTACCACCTACCCAAAGGGCAGAAGCTCTAAAGCAAATATCTCAACTATTAAGAATGAGAGCTGTAGAAAAGGTACCATCTATGGAGCAAGGAAAGGGATTTTACTCCAGACTCTTCCTGGTACCAAGAAAAGAGAACAAATGGAGGCCTATTTTAGACCTGTCCGCTTTAAATACATTCCTTATTGTCCCAAAATTCAAAATGCTGACCCTACAGCAGCTTCTTCCCATGCTGGGCAAGGAGTCTTGGCTGGTAACTCTAGATCTCAAGGAGGCATACTTGCACGTCCCCATACGACCAATTTGCAGAAGATACCTCAGATTCCTTGCAGGATCAGAGCATTATCAATTCTCAGCATTGCCCTTTGGCTTATCTACTGTGCCCAGAGTGTTCACGAAATGCCTGGCATCAGTAATTGCTCATTGCAGACTTCAGGGGATCCAAATTTATCCCTACCTGGATGACTGCCTGATACAAGCGGACAACAAAAGCAAGCTAACAGAAGACTTACAAAGAGTCATTTACCTGCTACAAGCCCTGGGATATACAGTAAATATAAAAAAGTCAAAACTGATTCCATCCCAAAGAATAACCTTTCTGGGTGCAGAGCTGGACACATCAAAACAAATGGCATTCCTAACTGCAGAAAAGAAAGAGCATCTACCTCTCTACTTCTTGGCATTAACAAAGCAGAACCATCTAACTGCAAGAAAAGTACTACAAGCCCTAGGCTTCATGGCATCCTGCATAATTCTGGTCCCTCATGCCAGGCTGCACATGAGAAAGCTACAGTGGTACCTAAAGAATTTGTGGTCTCAACACAAGCACAGCCTAGAAACCAGAATTCCAATAATCCCATGCCTGAAGCAAGAGTTCCTATGGTGGGCTCAGGCGTGTCAATCAAACACAGGATTGCCCTTCTGCAACAGTCAACCAAGCCAAACCATCACGACAGATGCCTCAGACCTCGGTTGGGGGGCACACATGCTGGGCAAGTGCATACAAGGCTTATGGACTCAAGACCAGCTGCGCCTGCACATAAATCTAAAGGAAATGCTGGCAGTAAAATTGGCAATCCAGTCATTCAGACCATTTCTCCAAGAAGGTCAGTTGATGATAAGGACAGACAACACCACAGTTATGTGGTACATCAACAAACAGGGAGGCACACATTTATATCCTCTATGCCGGCTGGCACTGGACCTATGGGATGTGGCTCTGAGCTACAACATTCAGTTACAAGCAATTTATGTACCGGGAAAAGAAAACATTCTAGCATACATATTAAGCAGAACAACCACAGATGCCCACGAATGGATGCTGCATCCGGACATCTTCAAAGCCATCACAAGAGAATGGGGATTACCACAAATAGACTTATTTGCATCCCCACTCAATCACCAGCTAAAGAAATTCTGCACAAGGACGTACCACCCACTTGCTTGGAAGGTGGACTCCCTATCTTTCAGTTGGAAAAACCTGACAGCATACGCATTCCCACCACTTCCTTTGATGCACAAGGTGCTTTTGAAGATCAAAGAGGAACGTCCAAGGATCATTCTGATAGCTCCAGACTGGCCAAGACAACATTGGTACCCATTGCTGAGGAGCATGTCTCGGGAACAAATATGGACACTACCCCTGATCCCATTACTGTTAACACAGAACAACTACAACATCCTGAATCCAAACCTGAAAACTCTGCAGCTAACAGCCTGGAACATTACATAACAGCAGTTAACCCGAATTTATCCCAAAGGGTTAAAGACATAATCCTGGAGGCTCGTAGACCTTCAACAAGATAGAATTATGCAGCAAAATGGAAAAGATATCTCATTTGGAGTACTGCAAAGGGAAAAGATGTGAGACTGGTAAACATAGCCAACATCCTGGAGTACTTGGCAGAGCTCTTCCATACAGGCCTGTCCTATTCTTCCATCAAAATACATGCATCAGCTATTTCAGCAGAATACAGCACGGATCCTCCTGTCTTCTCTCATCCTCTGCTCAGACAGTTTCTGAGAGGAATTAAAAATGTAAAACCTCCCAGGAAACCACCATTGCCAGCATGGGACTTGAACTTTGTGCTAGAAAAATTGACTCTTCCTCCTTTTGAACCAGCAGCAACAGCAGAATTACAATACTTATCCTGGAAAACTGCTTTCCTCCTGGCAATAACTTCAGCTAGAAGGGTCTCTGAACTACAGGCATTAATGGCAGTGCAACCCTTCCTGATTTTCCATCAAGATAGAGTGTCCATGAGAACAAATCCTACATTCATGCCTAAGGTGGTATCCAGAGTGTCTTTAAACCAGGCTATCCACTTACCTACATTCTTCGCCAACCCACAGAACAGGGGAGAAAGGCTCTTGCATACCTTGGATGTACAAAGACAATTACGCTACTACCTGGACAGGACCAAGTGCAATAGAAAAACTGACCAGCTTCTGGTAGCATATGCAACAGGAAAGGAAGGAAAACCAATTTCAAAACAGACAATCTCCAAATGGATAGGAAATTGCATTAGATTTTGTTACTCCTACCATGGAAAGAAAACTCCAGAGAACATCAGGCCTCACTCCACAAGGGCTACAGCCACTACCACAGCTTTCTTACGAGGAGTGGCTACCAAGGACATTATAGAGGCTGCTACTTGGACCTCCGTGCATACATTTGCCAAGCATTATAATTTACCTCTATACTCTAGATCCCGAGCAGGTTTTGCCACTGCTGTGTTGCAAGGGATCCTAACTACACCATAATCTCTTCCTTTTTCCTCCTCCCCTAGTTTAGCTTTGGTATTCTACCCATTTGTAAGGACTGCAGATGCATCCTTGAAGGACATAGTACAGTTTTGTACCTACCATAAATGTAGATGTCTGATAGGAATGCATCTGCAGTCAGGATTACCCACCCACCTTCCCCTCTGTGGTACTCCTAGGGTATTTGCCATCCTTCAGCTAGCTTGGGGGGGGGTCTATTATGGCGTATTTGTTTGTATATATGTACATACATGCTTATTTTATGTGTTTGCTCTCTACTATTTGGAAACATTGGCATTTATCCAAATTTAGCCATCCAAGAGGGCACCTGGCATCTGGGGCAAGAAACACTGAGGAAAATGGCGTCGGCTGATGCCTTTATACCCGAAAAACTGCAGCGATGACGTCGGGTGAAGTGCGACACCAGCCGAAGCCAGACCCAGACTTTGGAATCCGGCCGACCGAAGGGCTGCCTGACGACAGGACAACCCATTTGTAAGGACTGCAGATGCATTCCTATCGGACATCTACATTTATGGTAGGTACAAAAATGTACTTTTAGGCCCATTGTTGCTGTCGCTGGGTGGGCGACAGAGCCGCTTTCTATCTTTCTGGACTATGAAATGAAAAATATTTTGTCCAAGTATAAATATGTTCTTAAAGATACTGAACATTTTATTAGGGATTTATATGCGTATACATACAACATTGGTGACATTAATGATTTAATTTTCGTCACGCTAGACGTAGAGTCGCTATTTACCTGTATTCCCAACCTACTTGGTTTAGAAATCTTGTACAATTTGCTGACTACAGATAATAATATGGAGACCAAGAAAGCAGAATTTATCTGCTTTCTTTTAGAAATTGTACTTGACAATAATGTATTTCTGTTTGATAATAAATATTTCAAACAAAACAAGGGTGTAGCGATGGGCACGAGTTGTGCCAACACTTACGCCAATCTAATTATGGTATCTTGGGAACAAATACATTTAATTAAGCATACGAGCGTACTGTTCTACAGACGTTTCGTTGACGATTTTTTTTGATCTGTAGCAAGAAACAATTCTGTGAGCATGATTTTATGAGATGGATTAATTCCACCAGTCCTTTTTTGAAATTTACTATGACCCATTCATGCAGACATATGAATTTTTTGGATGTGGACGTATATATTGAACATGATATAATTAAGACTAGACTCTTCAAGAAACAATGTCAACGTGCGGCTTATCTACATCGTGAAAGCATGCACAACCCAACATTTTTTGCCAACATTATCAAGGGACAAGCAATGCGAATTTTTCGCATTTGCAGTGACGATAATGTATTCCAAAATGAAATGAAAAACTTGGAGAAAGGTTTTTTGAATAGGGGCTATAATAAATATGAATTTGATAAAGTACATGGACAAATGGAAACACTTAGGTTAAATAGAGCCAGACCTTATTTTGGCCCTACTAGCTTAGAACAACAACAGCATCTACAGGGATATAAACGGAACATATCTTTAATAATGCCATATTGTAATAATATAAAGAGAATACAACAGCTTATTTGTGACAATTGGCATAGTCTTTTAGTAGATGAAAATACTAAGGAACTGATTGGTTCGAATCCCAGTTTTACATATAAAAATTGTCAAACATTGAAGCAACGCCTTTGTTACCCCAACAAGGCATTTGAGACTCACAACACAAGCCATGAAAGTGAATGGGGCACAAAGAAGTGTGGAAAATGTGACTTCTGTAAACACATTGATGAATCTAGATATTTCAGACACCCTGATACGGGGGTACTTTGGCAACTTAAAACTAGTGGTGATTGCAATACCAGAAACTTGGTTTATATTGCACACTGCAATACCTGTTTTCGATATTATATAGGCAAAACAAACAGGTCTCTACGTGAAAGGATTCGTGATCATATATATAGTATACGTAGAGGAGAATTATATAATGCCATTGCCAAACACGTTATAAATGAAGGCACTTCCCACTACTTTTTGTTTCAAATTCTCCACACTATGCCCACTAATCCACGGTTAGGGAATTTGGTGAATGATACTGAGAGTGTTGAAACCAAGTGGATACTCAGACTAGGTGCACACCGAGGCCTTGGTCTGAATGAAACAGTCTCAATTAAGCCCATTCTAAATGCCAGACCTCTTAGATAATTTGTTATATACTCATATATACATTTGGATTTTAATAAGTGTATGCTTATATATGTATTTTATTAGATGTCTTTGTTGTAGATACATGTTTTTAGGATTTGCTGTTGTGCCTTTAAATTAATTGCCTAGCAAGTACCTAATTATCAGGTGCAATATATTTAATTGACATCAGGAAGATATATATATATATATATATATATATATATATATATAAGGCTTTTAGTTGTTTGAATATTCGTCTGATGAAGCAAGCAGTTGATCCGTGAAAGCGCTTACGCTCTGTTGTTACAACAATAAATTTCTTTGGATTTTTTCTTATTTGACTACGCAGTTATTTGGATATACTTTAAACGAACTGTGAATTGAAGCTGGGACTTTATTACTTTGACTGCTGTTTGCTCACTTGATTGGGAGACTGTGTTTCATATATATATATATATATATATATATATATATATATATATATACACACACACACACATTTATATATATATATATATATATATATATATATATATATATATATATATATATATATGTATGTATATGTATATATAGTTTTACATATCTTTGATAGATTAGTTTTCAGGCATACAGGTATAGATAATGAGGCAGGTGGCGTAAAATTCAAAAACAGTCAATGTTACTTGACACCGTTATACTTGGAATGGACTTTGGTTTAACTGGTAAAGAGACTGTACCCATCCATCACCCCTTTTTCCCATTTTGCTATGGGGTCGGGGTGTCACTTCCTGAGTGACAATCATCTTGAACCAAGGCTTACATCGCCGGGTAGCTAGCCCTGCCGCGGTAGTTCATTCACACCACTCACTCACACACATACCCCTCACCTACGGCCAATTTAGAGTGTCCAATCCAATACTACTTGTCTTTGGAATGTAGGAAGAAACCGGAGCACCTGGAGGAAATCCATGTGACCACAGGAAGGACATGCAAACTCCGCACAGAAGGCACAGAGCTTTGATAACATGCATAGAAGGCACAGAGCCTTGATAACATTTTTAAAATTATGAAGTCTTTGTCTTAATCTAAGGAGGAAGGACACATGCAGTACAGATTGTAGGGACCAACTATTCAGTGCATCTGCAAAATAAGTTTTCATAAAGACATTTGTGAAGCCACAAAGTGGACTAGAGATATAAGAATGGAGGGAGGTAAAATAATTCACTTAAACGCACCCTAGATAGGAATATCACGTCAGTCACCCTATTAGACAGGGGTCCAGGGAAGTAAATATTGTGGGAAGAAATATCCAGGGAATTGTTATGGGTAGGCTTGTTTAGACCCTAGGGCTGATAGCCTAGTACCAAACTATGAACCTCTTAGTAAGGGTGCCTTCTGTGTGGGTTCTGTACATCCATTCTGTGTCCAGGTGAGTTTTTGACAGACATTGCAGTTTCCTGTAGCATTCCAACATTTCTAAAAAGTTAGAAATTTCTGAAGAACTCTATGGCTATTGTTGAAAGCATGAAATAGTTAACATTAATGCTAAAGAGTTGTTTTAAGACTTGTCTTCTGGTTTAACACTGGCTTTTAGTATTTTTTGTTTTATACCATTATTTGGAGACTGTTCCAGTTTTTATTTTGTGCTTGAAGTAAGCCTTCTGAATTATGCTTAGGATTTGTCATTCCAAATGTCTGGTTAGAACAATAAAATATAAGCTAGCATCAGAACCCCTCCCCCCTTTTATGTTAAATTGTTTTGTTTTGTTTTTTTAAGACTTAAGGTAAAATGTTAAAAGTATTCCTATTATCTAGTGGTGGTATAGAGGACAGCACTTTGGTAAGGAGCTGAGTGTGTGGTGGGGCACAGTGTTTGGCATTAAATAAATAGTATCCCTGGTGTTTAGAGTTCCCCCTTTCCCCACGTCTCTCACACTGCAAACCTTGTTCTGTTACATTTTTAAGTGCCTTTAGTGCATGATATAAAGATTATTTGTGGTGTCTGCTGTTCCTGCACCCCCCCCCCCCCCGGTGTTGCAGGATATGCTCATTAGTCCAGCAGAATGTTAAAAATGTCAGCCCACCCACCCACCCCACACACACACATTCACACAAAACACCACACCTGATAACACTCATATGCACACTCATCCATTCGCCAGTACATACTCTTACACATTTGCACATGCGTGCGTGCACACACACACACACACACACACACACACACACACACACGAAACTCCCACCACTACCTTACAGCTAAACTTACCGGCACGTATCTCTAATGTGATCTTATCTCTTGGAAGACAAGTCTGAATGCAAGCATTTGGCCATGCTTATTAACACAATTGGCTGAGGTAAGTTAAGCAACTAAGTATTGTTCTGAAATGGCATCAATGCCTTATCCCAGGTATGTCTGTGTGTGTGTGTGGGGGGGGGTCATGGCTAATTGGCATAGGCTTCTCCTGTGGAATGCTTCATCAGCACTTGCGGTAGGCCATAGTGACAGCCCACTGTGGTGCTGGATCTCTTCATAGTACAGCACTGCAGTATGGCTGTCTCTGAACCTAGCAGTAACCTTTATGAATTCTGCCCATGGTTTGTCATTCCAACTGTCTGGTTAGAACAGGAAAATATAAATTACTATCAGTACAGAAAACTGTTTCCCAGATATTATAAAAGTACCATGGTATGGACCGTAACAATATTTTTATGCTGGACTGACTTTCTGGCACAGCTGTAGAATAATCGCACAGTTGCACATGACAGTTCTTCAGATTTGCAGTTCTTCATATTTGCAGAGAGTAACTACATATAAATATCTCATGTCTTCAGGTTGCAAAATTGCCCCTTAACTATTGTGACTGTCTTCTGGGTACTGCAGCATAATCATCTGTATAAAGAATGTACACATTTTTTATAGAACCAGAAGAATAATGCACAAAGTCGAGGCTTTCCGTGAAGCACTGCTTACATGTCTTCATTAGGTCATGCAAATAAAAAGGAAAACATAGTCTGAAATTCTGTATAGAAGAAAATGAGAAGACACACTGGAAAAAAAATTTCAAAATTGAGTGTAGTAGTCACATTTCATCGTAACTAATTACAGTATGATCTGTAAAAGTAGTTAAATTTTCCAGAGATTTAAATTGTGCTGATAATGTTTGGATGCCATAAAAATCCTGTATGTATAATACAAAGCTTTGCCAAACATCACTAGTACACTATACTCATTAATGGCAAGCAAAATAAGTAAATTAATTAAAATTTACCCTCGGCTCCTGAGTCAGTATAGCTTACCAGTAAGCTTTTACAAAACAATTGATGTTCTTTGTGTTTTAACTGTTGCAGTCATCACACTTGGGTTATCCTGCCATGGGTAGCCCTCAGTCGGCCCGAATAACAGAGGCTTAGTATTGCTGCGTCAGTTGCCGTCATTTCAGGACTGACGTCAGGTTGTCAGTGGTAAAAAATCAGGCAGCCGATGCCATTACATCAGTCTTTCTTGCCGAGGATCCCAAAGCAGAAGCAGTTCGCGCAAGTGCTGGTCGGCCGCTACCTGAGTTTTTATTTATGAATTGAAGTTGAGGTCTTCTAAAGCTAAGTACCCATTGGGAATCCTTTTTTCTTGTTCTAACCGATGTCAGAAAAAGTTAACAATTGTCTCTCCTGTGGAAAGCAAATACCACACCGAGACTTTCACTCTTACTGCATCACTTGTTTAGGCCCAGACCATGACGTCCTTTGCTGTCACTTTTGTGCTTTGTTCAATGCCAGAATTATACATCGTCTGGCCCTTATTGTAGCTAAATATTTTTGCTCTCAGTCCTTCTGTTCTGATATGGCTTCGGTAAGCCATCCGACTACCGATCTTACGAAAAAACATAAGGATAAAAACAGAGACTGACTGCACAGGTCCAAAACTGCCGACGACACTTCCGTTAAGCTAGTTGTCAGTTCTCCGGTCCTCAGTGAGGCACTTTCGCAGCTCCTGATGCCCACTTCTATGGATTCGTAGGCCACTACTGAGACCCGTTCAGTGTTCAGTATGCCGCAAGACTCTTCTTTGACTAACGATCCTGTGGACGTCTCTACCTTGGATGGGTCCGGAACCACTGAGCAGGCACCAGCTTCAGAGGAAGTTCTTTGCACTACAGATACTCGACACAAACCAATGACTTCTTTTGCGTCTTCAGTTCTTTCTAAAACTACTGAGTTTCTAATGCCCAGGGTACGAACTACATCTAAAAAAACAACGACCCAAGTTCAGGTACCTACTTCCATGCCTCGATCTCAAATGCTTAAAATGGTGAAAGACCTTATTATGCTTATTAGGGAAAGCCAGGCTACCCTTTCCAAAAGAAAAAAACTTGTCCCCAGTAGTTTTATCTGAACAGGAGTCCGATGACTCTGAGGTTTCTGAATATGAAGACATGCAACCCCTCTCTGCTTATGAGGATTCTGATGCAGAGGAATCTATTCCTTCTGCCTGTCCTCCTGAGGATTTTTCATTTGGTGAACCCCTACATACTTTAAGTGAGCATTTCCAATGGGAATGTCAGGACTATCCTCAGTCAAAAAAGAGACTCAGGGAATTCTTAGATTTACCACAGCACAGACCTTTCGCCATTCCTCCTGTCCTGGATATTGTTTTTATGGAATTCAGTTTGATGTCTGACACCCTTCCTCCTGCTCCCAGGAAACCTGACAGGTACTACAAAGTCCCTGACTCTCAAAAGTTCCTTTTCAAAAATCCTACTGCCGGCCCAGAGGTCCTCTCCCAAGGACCTAAAGGAATTAAAACAACCTCAGCTAAGAATCCCAATCCCTCAGACAAGGATTCCCGAGCTTTAGATAGATGGGGTAAAAAAGTATATACCTCTGCAACTCTTGCTATTAGAGCACTAAATTGTCAGTTCCACATGCTGAAATATCAGCAGCATACCATGGAACTCATCAAACAAAAATATCTTCTTTCCTGCTTGTGCAGAAAATAAAGAATTACAAGAGCTTATGCATTTAGCAAGCCAAGTTACTAAGCACACCTTGCAATGTTGCGTTGACGCCCTAGAAGCATCTTGTAGGGTAGCAGTCACTGGTTCTGTCCTTAGAAGGCATGCTTGGCTTAAGGAACAGACCTTGCCAGACCATGTCAAATCAAAATTATTGGATGCACCATTGAACAAAGACAATTTCTTTGTCACCAAGGCAGAAGAGGTCTTAAAAAAGATGGAAGAAAAAGCTAAGTAAACAATTCCTGGATCCAGATTCCCCATCATTAGAAAATCCTATGCTGACAAGTGGAAAAGGTTTTGCACCTGGATCCAGGCTAAGGGATCTGAAACAGCACAGCCCTCCCTACCTCTCATCCTGGATTACCTAGCAGACTTACTACACAGTGGTCTATCCTTCTCTTCTATTAAATTGCATGCCTCTGCCATCTCTGCTCATTACAGCACAGAGCCACCTCTCTTCTCACACCCTCTCATCAAACAGTTCCTAAGAGTGGCTAGCAACTTAAGGCCACCAAGAAGAGCTCCTACCCCAAATTGGGACTTTAACTTTGTGTTGGAAAAGCTCAACCTACCACCACCCCCCCCCCCTTTGAGCCTGCAGCTTCAGCACAGTTAAAATTCCTCTCTTGGAAAACAGCCTTGCTTCTGGCTATCACGTCAACTACAAGAGTTTCAGAGCTACAAGCACTCATGGCTGTAGAGCCCTTCATCATTTTCCATGCTGACAGGGTCTCCCTCAGGACTAACCCATCCTTCATGCCTAAAGTGGTGTCCAGTGTGGCTCTCAACCAATCCATTCTTTTTCCCACCTTTTTCCCCAACCCAGAAAACAAGTGGGAAACCATTCTTCACTCTCTAGATGTGCACAGACAGCTCAGATTCTATCTGAATAGGACTAAATCTTTTAGAAAACCTGACCAATTGCTAGTCAGCTTCACAGCAGGGGCAGGGGGTAAGGCCATATCCAAGCAAACAATCTCCAAATGGATAGCACACTGCATCCATTTCTGTTGCAAACAGCAAGGGAAACTGCCCTCAAAGGGGGTAAGGATGCATTCCACCAGAGCGACCTCCACCTCTGCAGCTTTTTTCAGAGGGGTCCCCACCAGGGACATCCCGGAGGCTGCAACATGGACTTCTGTTCATACCTTCACCAAGCATTACCACCTGCCTATCTTCTCCAAATCCATGCAGTCTTGCAGGGCATCCTAGCCAGCCCCCAGTCTTCTTGACTGCCTCCATCCTTTTCTTCAGCTTTGGGAATCAACCCAAATGTGATGACTGCAACAGTGAAACACGAAGAACATAGTACAATTGTGTACACTTTCCATAAATGTAGATGCTCGAGTGTATTCACTGTTCAGTCCTAGTTTCCCACCCTCCATCCCTTTTGTCTCTCTCTCTCTTCGTCTGTCTTTACAGGGCATTTTTGGTATTTGCTTTCTACTGGTGGTGTTCTTCCACCATAACCTAGCTCCCTGTTTGGGGGCTCTTGACAGTTGGGACAAGAAAAACTGATGTAATGGCGTTGGTTGCCTGATTTTACACCACTGACCTTATGTCAGTCCTGGAGCGACAGCAACCTATGCAGAAATACTTAGCCTCTGGTAATCGGGCCGATTGAGGGCTACCCCTGGCAGGATAACCCACGTGTGATGACTGCAACACTGAATACACTCGAACATCTACATTTATGGTAAGTGTACAAAACTGTACATTTCACTGAAGTTATTATAATGAGATCTTGGCATCATTCCATTTGTATTTGTTAAATGGGGATGATTGTACATCTCAGTAGTGCTGTGTCAAATTGACTTGTTCCTGTATGCATCATGAAGTGTGATGTAATTCAGAAGTGTGCTTGCAGATGGTCATTTGCCAAAGTGAACTGGCTCTCAAGCTATAAAGTGAGGCATTAACTAAACCAGCTCACCTTCTTCTTGCATTTGAGGCGATGGTCTCTGCCTAGGATTATATATATATATATATATATATATATATATATATATATATATATATATATACATATATATATATATATATATATATATATATATATATATATATATATACATATACATATATATATATATATATATATATATATATGTGTGTGTCTGGCTAGGGAAATACCACCATTCTTTACATCATACAGATATGCTGTGCTTCTATTTAGCTAGAGCCAAACCACTATGGTTTACATTTGCACAGCTTTACTATACAGCAGCATGGCCCTATAACTTACTGAATATTATTACTATACATACTATATACTGTATCAGAGTGGCTATTAACGTTTTTTTGATCTAGTGTATTTTGATGAAGCCAGCATCCCTTGTGCCTTATGCCTTATTGTTCTGTGCTTTAAAGATGGTACTGTAATCAATACAAACTGCAAAAATGCAGTGCCATCCCACAGCATATCACATTAAGGCATAACCGATTTCAGCCTTATTGTGTTATTCTGTGTATCCTGGCCTGTAACACTTGGATTGCCCAACAAGCTCTTGTGATGAAAACAAATGCTATATGATTGAAGCTTTTTTTTTGTAGACAATAATATGTCTGTTCAATGTTTGTACCAGAAATATTCCTGTGTGCTATGTTTTCTTTAGGATTTTGGAAATGTTTCTGTATTTAAAATTATCTCAAACTGTACAACACTGAACACATTCTCTACATTCAGACAATGAAGTGTACAGTGTCTTAAGCAACATGACAGAAGATTCCATGGAATGAGAAAATATCCTGGCCATATTGCCAAAACTGGTATCAGTGGCATTATAATAAATGCCAGGCAGGACTATGATCCTGGGATGGGCCTGAAAGTAGAAATAATTTTCTTCTTTCTTCAGTCAACAAACTGTCTGACACAGTTGTTTCAATGTTTTGAAATTTAGAAGATGGGGGGGGGGGGGGGTAGAAGGCTCAGACAGGCATAATCTAATGTTAGCAGTAACTGTAATAAATGTACCATGTGCCAGTGATTTTGGCATAGAGAAATAAAGCCCTGACTACCACTCAGGCAATCTGAGTTTAATTAGCATCTTGGGCACCTGCTGTTGCTGGCAGGTTGTAGGTAAAGGCTATCAAGCCTGCTCACGTTCCACAGGGGGAAGGGTCGAGGAAAGATATCATTCATCTAGCGCTGCAGAGGTCAAAACAGAGTGAACAGTTATCTGTGCTGAGTAAGCAGGTGTGCTAGGGGTGGTCTTGAACTTGAACCTAGGATGGAGCCTCTTCCAGAAACCATGCCTTATGAAATCTCACCTTCAAACATAACACCACCATGTTGGAGGGGTGGACCACAACTTGTTCAAAATGACAAAACTAAGCCTACCCCTGCAAGCAGTAGTTAAGGTTTCTACTTTCACACTCTTTTTTGCAGGATTCCTGTCACTGCCAGCTAAAAGTGGAAGCTGGTGACCCTGGCCTAGAGAATTTAAACACCCAGGTGGTCTGTCATAACAAGTGTCTGCAGAATAAAGTATGGATGCAGCTTATATGGGCCCACACTACTGCATGGGTATGATGGATATGTTAACACCTGCTCAGCAAGAAGATGGATTCACAAAACACACACGTGTGTGTGTGTGTGTGTGTGTGTGTGTGTGTGTGTGTGTGTGTGTGTGTGTGTGTGTGTGTGTGTCTGTAAATGTATTTATATATATATATATATATATATATATATATATATACACATACACATACACATACACATATATCATCATCTTCTTTTGGCTGTTCCCATTAGGGGTCGCCACAGCGGTTCATCTGTTTCCATTTCTTTCTGTCCTCTGCATCATGCTCTTTCACACCAACCGCCTGCATGTCCTCTCTCACCACATCCATAAACCTCATCTTAGGCCTTCCTCTTTTCCTCTTACCTAGCAGCTCCATCCTTAGCATCCTTTTCCCAATATACCCAGCATCCCTCCTCAGCACATGTCCAAACCAATGCAATCTCGCCTCTCTTGCTTTGTCTCCAAACTGTCCAACCTGAGCTGACCCTCTAATATACTGATTCCTAATCCTGTCCATCCTAGTCACACCAAGTGTAAATCTTAACATCTTTAACTTTGCCACATCCAGCTCTGACTCCTGCCTTTTCGACAGTGCTACCGTCTCCAACCCATATAACATAGCTGGTCTCACTACCCTCTTGTAGACCTTCCCTTTCACTCTTATTGGTACCAGTCTCTCACAAATCACTCCTGACACTCTTTTCCACCAATTCCACCCTGCCTGTACTCTCTTCTTCACCTCTCTTCCACATTCACCATTACTCTGAACTGTTGATCCCAAGTACTTAAACTCATCCACCTTTACCAACTCTACTCCCTGCATCCTTACCATTCCTGTACCCTCCCTCTCATTTACACACATATATTCTGTTTTAGCCCTGCTGACCTTCATTCCTCTCCTCTCTAAAGCATATCTCCACGTCTCCAGGGTCTCCTCAACCTGGTCTCTACTCTCACTACATATCACAATGTCATCTGCAAACATCATAGTCCATGGGACCTCCTGTCTAATCTCATCTGTCAACCTGTCCATCACCACTGCAAATAAGAAAGGGCTCAGAGCTGATCCTTGATGTAATCCCACCTCCACCTTAAACGTATCTGTCACTCCCACCGCAGTCCTCACCAATGTCACACTACCCTTGTACATATCCTCTACCACTCTTCTCTGCCACCCCCGACTTCCTCATACAGTACCACAACTCCTCTGTAGGCACCCTGTCATATGCTTTCTCTAAGTCCACAAAGACACAATGCAACTCCTTCTGACCTTGTCTGTATTTCTCCAATAACACTCTCAGAGCAAATATTGCATCTGTAGTGCTCTTTCCTGGCATGAAATCATACTGCTGATCACTAATCATCACCTCCCTTCTTAACCTAGCTTCCACTACTCTTTCCCATAACTTCAAGCTGTGACTGATCAATTTTATCCCTCTGTAGTTACTGCAGCTCTGCACATCACCCTTATTCTTAAAGATAGGTACCAAAACACGTTTTCTGCACTCCTCAGGCATCCTCTGACTTTCCAAAATTTCATTAAACAAATCTGGTTAAAAATTCCACTGCCATTTCTCCTAAGCACCTCCATGCTTCCACTGGTATGTCATCTGGGACAACAACCTTTCCATTCTTCATCCTCTTCATAGCTGTCCTTACTTCCTCCTTGCTAATCTGCTTCACTTCCTCATTCACTATCCCCACATCATCCAACCTTCTCTCTCTCTCATTCTCTTCATTCATCAGCCCTTCAAAGTACTCTTTCCATCTACTCAACACACTCTCCTCACTTGTGAGTACGTTTCCCTCACTGTCCTTTATCACCCTTACCTGCTGCACATCTTTCCCAGCTCTGTCTCTCTGTCTAGCCAATCGATACAGGTCCTTTTCTCCCTCTTTAGCGTCCAATCTCTCATACAACTCTCTATATGCCTTATCCTTAGTCTTCGCCACCTCTCTCTTTGCCATACGCCTCATCTCCTTATACTCATGTCTACTTTGTTCATCTCTTTGACAATCCCACTTCCTCTTCACCAGCCTCTTCCTCTGTATACTCTCCTGTACTTCCTCATTCCACTACCATGTCTCCTTGTCCTCCTTCCTCTGTCCAGATGTCACATCAAGCACCTTCCTAGCAGTTTCCCTTACTAACTCTGCTGTAATTACCCAGCTATTCGGTAGCTCTTCATTGCCTCCCAGTGCCTGTCTTAACTCTTCCCTGAACTCCACCTCACAATCACCCTTTTTTAACTTCCACCATTTAATCCTTGGCACTGCTTTCACACTCCTCCTCCGCTTCTTGATCACCAACATCATCCTGCAGACCACCATTCTGTGCTGCTTAACTACACTTTCCCCAGTCACCACTTTACAGTCTCCAATCTCCTTCAGACTGGCCCTCCTACATAGGATATAATCCACCTGTGTGCATCTTCCTCCACTCTTGTACGTCACCCTATGCTCCTCCCTCTTCTTAAAATACATATTCACCACAGCCATGTCCATCCTTTTCGCAAAATCCACAGTCATCTGACCTTCTGCATTCCTCTCCTTAACACCATACCTACCCATCACTTCTTCATCCCCTCTGTTCACTTCACCAACATGCCCATTGAAGTCCGCTCCAATCACTAGTCTTTCACTCTTGGGTACACTCACCACCACTTCATCCAACTCACTCAACAACACTAACAACATTCATCATTACACCATCAATTTCAAGCTTCATAAACATCACTCTATCAGACACTCTCTTCACCTCCAAAACACTCTTGGCATACTGTTCCGTTAGGATAACCCCTACTCCATTTCTTCTGCCATCCACACCATGATAGAACAATTTGAACCCGCCTCCTATACACTTGGCCTTACTTCCCTTCCATCTGGTCTCTTGCACGCACAATATATCAACCTTCCTTCTCTCCATCATATCAGCTAGCTCTCTCCCTGTACCAGTCATACTGCCAACATTCAAAGTTCCTACCCTCAGTGCTACACTCCTAACCTTCCTCCTCTCTTCCTGCCTTCAGGCATGCCTTCCCCCTCCTCTTCTTCTTCGGCCAACAGTAGCCCAATTTCTGCCAGCACCCTGTTGGCTAACAGTACTGGTGGCGGTCGTTGTTAACCCGGGCCTCGACCGATCCGGTATGTAATTATGAAAAGTTCTCCGCATCAGTAATTTTTGGCAGAGGTTTTACGCTGGATGCCCTTCCTGATATATATATATATATATATATATATATATATATATATATATATGTGTGTGTGTGTGTGTAAAACTAAGTAACAAAAGTAAGGGGAGCATGAAACAAGAGCTACCTCGGTGTATTTGTTGATCATGCAGTCTACTGCCATAACTGTATATCTGTATTTCCAGTGTTACTGAAGAAAGTGAATAAATTAATTGTGTCACCTCTTTAGAAAATATGCACTCTGACCTCTGAGAAGAGTAAACACTGATATAAATATAGCCCTTTTGCAGGCCTTTGACAATGTGCTATTTACTTTGGCAGTTGTGTTTATGCTTTTTTTCCAAGATCAACAGTTCAGTATATCTTGACCAAAATTAGCCAGGTCAGGTTACCTTTTCATCTTTATAACTTTTGAAATGTTGTCTCCATGTACATCATAGTGTTTGCTGCCTTCTGACTGAAGACAACATAGCTTAAAGCCCATGATGAATCATCATTTTTGTCAGAAGTGGCATAGATACAGTACTCAGTTGTTTTTGGTAGGGGTGACATGTTGAAACAATTTACTGTGACCTTTTGAGTACTGTTGCACCAAATCTGAAGAGTAGGTGTGTGTGTGATAGAATAAAATTGTATTTTAGTATGAGCAGAAAAGAGAAGAGTCAAGTGAAAGTGTCAAATTATGAAGGAATACAAAATAGTACTCAAGCAAATTTGGTAAAACAGTATATCAGAATGCTGCTTTTATGATTTTTTTTAAATATTTTATTACAGGTGTGCCTGAGTGATATGGAAGATGAGTTGTTTTAAACTTTAAATGTATACAATGAAGGGTTCATAATATGCTGAAGGAAATGTACGTGTTCGTATGTGTGTATTAACCTAGTGACATAAGACTGCTTCATTTATTACCTGATTAGGTTAAAGAACATGTTTAAAGAATGATGTATTTACCCTTGCAGTTGTGGCCCAGGAAAGGGTTTATGGTGGTGTACACCTAGTCAACAAATGTATCAGTTAAATTAAAATGTATTATGCTGAAGAATGTTATAGGTTCATAGGTTAGTACTAAGCTAACTGCCCTTGTGAGCCATTTAAGCCTAGCCAATTATCCCTTGTTAGACTCAAACCCTGCACCTTGTGCATGTAAGGCAAGCACCTTAACCATTAGGCCACCATCCCAACCAATAGAAAGCATACTGTTGACATATTTATTGGTTTCAGATGCCTGATAAACAAACTGAGCGTTTAGGTTTCCTGTGAATTTTTAAGATCTCAGAGCCCATTTAGACATTGCTATTGCATATTCCCCAGTTATTGTTTTATATTTTGAGTTGTTGCTTGCATTCATCTTCCTTCTATATTTGTTGTTTTGCATCATGTTTGTCAGTCATCAGATTATGCTGTTGTTACTTTATTCATCGCGACCACCAACAAGTCAATGTTTGAGAATTTCTAAAATGGTAGTTATGGTAAATTTAATGGCAAGCTAGGTGGTTATTACTGGGATGTATTATTTTACACAAAAACAGTAGCGGAGGTAAGATTCTCTCATTCCTCTTCTTGTCAAACTTTTACATCAAATGGAAATTGTTCCCTTAACTCTGGTGATCTGTACTTTTCCATTTGTGACACTGGACCTGATCCAGTTTCCTGCTGTGCTGAGTGCCATTTTTATTACAAATTCCAGCATCTCGTAGACATTAGAGGTTTTATCAAAAACACTGCCATTGACTGCAATTATTATACTATCTTCAAGGTAGAAGCCTGATAAATACCCAATGTGTTCCAGTTTGTCTCTTGAAGGTCCTCGTGGCAATTATAGTGAGGGCTATACATACCCTGGTGTCCACAGGTATAGGAAGATCATGCATCCCCCTAGTCCTTGACTGTGGGCCATACAAACTCAGTAAAGCCCTTACTATAGCTATGTTCTCTTAATATCAATGGATAATTTCTTGGTCAGAAAGCTGTAATGAGTTAGTCTTTGTCTGTATCTGTGCTGCTTGGTCACTGTGGTTTTGGCATGGCCAAGATAAGCAGCTCACAATAAGAAATAGCCAGACTGGCAGTTACAGCAAGTGTCTTCAACTGCAAAGTAAATAGGGCATGACTTACACTTTTTTTAAGGCATGTGAGCACAGTGTAGGTACATAAGAAAAGCAACTATTAATCACAAACAGTTTGGAAAAGATTTCATCCATATACGTATGTCACACAATTCTTTACTTGCATCTCATTACTGACTCATTTGCCTAAATTTTTCATAAGAAGAAAAAAGTCCAACAGGCTGGTAAAGACCGTTCTAACAACAATATATTTAAAATTATATCAAACGAAAGAATAATCACCATGGCTCAAATAAAACCAAACATTTTAATAAAAAATAAAATAAAACAACCATCAATACAAGGTAAGCGCTTTCACAGTCCTCAGACTGCTTCTTCAGATCTATTAAGCAGTGCTACACCTGAACAAATTTAACAATCAAGGCAACCAAGCAGTTGCTGAGAAATAGAATTACTTAAGAAAGAGAGAAAGCCCAGTATATGCTGAAGAAGACTAATGTTGGAGTGGGTGTGCCTTCAGCACTGGTTTAAGATAAACTCTTTCATTAATACCTGGGTGTTTATCTGCATTTCAATAGATAATCCACTTCTGTTCTGTCGTTTCTGTAAAATTCTTGAAGTCACCACCTCTTAAGTTTGTATTAAGTAACTCTAGAGCCATGAACTTAAAATGTATGTCTCTGTCCCATATCAGAAACATGTTCTGCTAATGCATTACCTAGTTTCTTATTCTTAATATCATCCATATGCTCTAAAATTCTATCTTTAAAAAGCCTGTTTGTTTTACCTACATAGAATACAAAACACTCTGTACAATGCAGAATCTTACACATTTTGCTTTTTGTGTAATCAGCATAAAAGGATGTCAGTATTACAACCCCTTGTATAGGATATGTAAAAGTGCACCCTGTATAGACAAACTTGCAAGCCTTACATCTCCTGCAGATAAAAGTACCTGAATGCTGGGGTAGTGGTACAAAGTGTATAGCAAAGTTGTCGCTTAAGGTACATGCTGTTTCTAAAACTGAATTGCGATTTATCACTTAGTCTGTTTAAGCATATCATCTACACATAAAATTGCCCAAGTTTTACTACATCACAAATCGTGTTCATATTACTAGAATAAGTTAATGTTAAACTAGCATCACTGCTGGTAGTATATGTCAGTCGTATATCTACAAGGTGTTTAGGGGCATTAGAAAAATATGGTCTCCTTATAGTCTGTCTTCCAAATCTTAGACTGTTTATACAGTCATCTATGTCTTCCTCATCATAGCCCCTTTCAAGAAAATTTTCCTTTAACTCTAGCAGTGCTTGTTCTATAACTAAATCGTCACTGTGTAGCTTCATAATCCTGAGAACTTGTCCCTTCACTACATTCCTAGGTATGTGGCATGGGTGCATACTTGTCTTATGTAGCAATGATTTCTTCTTGCATTTCTTTTTAAACACCCCAGTCCTAAAATTCCCAATCAAATCCTGCATAACAGTCACATCTAGAAAATCAATAGACTTGCTGGAGTAAACATAACTAAGTTTCAAAAAAGAGGTGGTGGAGTGCCAATACACAGTAAAATCATGCAGCAATTCAGATGATCCATTCCTTAGAGTAAAAACATCATCCACAGAGTGCTTATAACAAACTATATGTTCACAAAAACAATTATTACATAGCCTACAATCAAATTCCCATTGTGCAAGCTCTAGGCTGGCGTAGGAATTGGTACAAGTCATGCCTATTACCACACCAACCTTTCGCAAATAAAACTCACCATTAAAAATAAACACATTATTTTCAAGAATCAACTCCAGAAGGGAACAAATCAACTCAGTTTTATCACTGGAAAAAATGTTGCTTCTCAATAAAAAAGATCTAACATTATCTATATCCTATTCATTAGGAATCACTGTAAACAATGAGGCAACTTCAAGAGTCACAAAAAACAGATTTTCGTCTTTCCTGATGGTATGGGTTGCAAAAAATAAATCATTCAAGAAGTTCTTCGTATCCCTAAGAAAGAATAATGTCCATGGTATCCACAACTGGGTATAAACTTTTTTCCACAAAGATAGATAGGGGTTCAATAGCCCAACCATGACTTGAAACGATGGGACACATAGGGAGGTGCCGGGTAAATTTATGTACTTTAAGTAGCCCATACAAGCAGGGTACAAGCGGATAGAGTAAAATACTTGAATAATTCCTCAGTGATCACCTTAGTCATAACCATATTAAACAGAAAGAAAACTAATATCTCAATAATACCAGAAACCTGTGGTTTAGTCAAGGAAACAAAAATATTTGAATCACTCAGTAACAAATACATTTGTTCCAAGTAGATAGTCTTGTCCAAGACCACAATACTTCCCCCTTTATCTGCTGGGCAGATTTTGATAGATGACATCTCCTTTAATTCATGCAGAGCATATTGTTCACCAGGGGTTACATTATAATATAGTTTGCCATGTTGTCTATTCAGTGCACACTGGATCTTCTTTTCACAAACTGCTATGAAAGTCTGGACATTAGTAACAAAACTGCTAGGTTTGTGAAACCCAATCACATCATTACGGTGTTCCAAAAACTGGCATCTCAAAGAAACATTCCTAGCAAACAGTTTTAAATCAGTCACAATATCAGCTAAATCAGATTACTGCACAGGAATAAAGGATAAACCTTTATTCAACAGCGTTCATTGATCTGAAGTTAAAGAAACCAAAAACAAATTTAACCCTAATTCATTAGAGCTCTGCTGCGAGTAGTTACCTACAAGGTGTTGTCCACCTGCTTTTGTAGCTGCCGTAGTCACCCTTTCCTCGACCGACTTCTCAATCTTGTTTTCCTGAAGTCTCTGACAATGGGAAGTGGCTCTGACAGGGAAAAAGAAGAATTCTGCTCTGTGGATGTAGTCTCCAACCTGACCAATGTATTAGCAGCCATCGCTAAGGTTCCTGTATCCAAACCTGATGTGGCATTAACATTTAGCGAGGCAGTTTCATTATTCTCAGTAGTTGTACTCACATGCCCCTATTGTTTTGGCCAGGAAAAGACATATCCTTTATTGAAGTCTTTTAAGTCATGCTGTCATTTCTTTGTTTTCAGTGTGTACAACCTCCTAGCATAGGAAAACAGATTCTTATAGAGTACTTCAATCTTATCACCTCTGATGTATAATTCTTATTAATAAAAACATGTAAAGATTTAATGCCTCCTAGAAGTGCTTCTTCAGTGGGTTTAAAGTAACCCACAAGAAGACGCATATAATCAAAAGCAAGCAGAGATTCAGTTCTTGCTATCTTTTCAGTAATATATGGTAAGTCTCACAATAAGTTGGCATTTTAAGGATAGCAAAGCTGTGGGAATTGCTTTATGGTGAAGTGCTGCTTCTAAGTGGAGTCCCTGCCACTGTGCCCATTTACATTTGTAAACTTTGATGTTCTTCGTGTTTCACTGTTGCAGTCATCACACTTGGGTTATCCTGCCAGGGCTAGCCCTCAGTCGGCCCAAATACCAGAGGCTTAGTATTTCTGTGTCGCTTGCTGTTGCTTCAGTACTGACGTCAGGTCATCAGAGGTATAAAAACAGGCAGTCAGCACCATTATATCAGTTTTTCTTGCCAAGGAGCCTGAAGCAGAAGCAGTTCGCATGAGCGCTGATCGGCCGCTACCTGAGTTTTCATTTCCGAAATTGAATCATCTTGAAGTCTTCTAAAGCTAAGTACCCCATTGGGGATCCTTTTTTCTTGCTCTAACCGATGTCAGAAAAAGTTAACAATTGTCTCGCCTGTGGAAAGCAAATACCACACCCAGATTTCCATTCTTACTGCATCACCTGTTTAGGGCCAGACCACGCTGTATCTCGCTGTCTGTTTTGTGCTTTGTTCAACATCCAACTATTCATCGTCGGACCCTTATTGTAGCTAATTACTTTCATTCTCAATCTCCATATTCTGAAATGGCTTTGGTAAGCCATCCGACTGCCGATCTTCCGAAAAAATGTAAGGATAAAGACAGACAGACCACACAGGTCCAAAACTGCTGATGATGCTTCCGATAAGCTAGTTGCCAGTTCGCCAGTACTCAGTGAGGCACTTTTGCAGCCCCTGATACCTGCTTCAATGGATTCGCAGCCGCTACCAAGACCCATTCAGAGTCCAGTATGCTGCAAGACTCTTCTTTGACTACAGAATCTGTGGATGTCTCTACCTTGGATGGGTCCGGAGCTGCTGTGCAGGCACCGGCTTCTGAGGAAACTCTTCACACTACCGATATTCATCACAAACTGACTACTTCTTTTGCATCTTCAGTTCTTTCTAAAACTACTGAGTTTCTAAGGCCAAGAGTACGAGCTATGCCTAAAAAAAAAACGATGACCCAATCTCAAGCTGCTGCTTCTTTGCCACAATCTCCGATGTTTAAAATGGCAGAAGCCCTGATCATGTTGATTAGGGGAAGCCAACCTTCCCCTGCTAAAAGAAAGGGACTTGTCCCCAGCAGCTTTATCTGACCAAGAGTCCGATGACTCTGAGGTTCTGATTATGAAGACATGCCCTTATCTGCCTATGAGGATTCAGATGCTGAGGAATCCATTCCTTCTGCTTCCCCTCCAGAGGATTTTTCTTTGGGTGAAACCCTACATACTTTGAGAGAGCATTTCCACTGGGAATGCCAGGATTATCCTCAGTCCAAAAAGAGACTCAGGGAATTTTTAGATCTACCACAGCCCAGACCCTTAGCTTTCCCTCTTGTTCTGGATGTTGTGGATGATGTCTTTATGGAATCCAGTCTAACTCCTGATAATTTACCCCCTGCTCCAAGGAAACCTGACAGGTACTACAGAGTCCCAGACTCACACAAATTTCTCTTCAAAAATCCTACTGCTGACCCAGAGGTCATCTCCCAAGGACCTAAAGGAATAAAAGCAACTGCAGCTAAGAATCCCACCCCCTCAGACAGGAATTCCTGAGCTTTAGACAGATGGGGTAAAAAAGTATACACCTCTGCAACTCTTGCCATTAGAGCATTAAATTGTCAGTTCCACATGCTGAAATACCAGCAACATACTATGGAACTTATTAAGCAAAAATTATCTACCTTTCCTGACTGTGCAGAAAATAAAGAATTACAGGAGCTTATGCATTCTGCAAGCCAAGTCAGCAACCATACCCTGCAATGTGGGTTTGATGCCCTAGAAGCATATTGCAAAGCAGCAGTCACAGATTTTGTACTTAGAAGGCAAGCCTGGCTTAAGGAGAAGACCTTGCCAGACCATGTCACATCAAAATGATTGGACACTCCTCTGAACAAGGACAATCTGTTTGGCACCAAAGCAGAAGAGGTTTTAAAAAAGATGGAAGAAAAGGCTAAGTCTATGCAGACAGTCAAAGATTTTTTTTGCAAGTGCAGCCTCCAAGATTTAGTAGGCATTGCCCCTCAAAACATTGGTCCTTTCCAGCACCAAGGATATGTCAGACTAGACCCAGGGGAAACAGACCCCCCCCCAGATTACAGCCTCAGGGTATGCAGAGATCTAAGCAATGGAGTACCTCCACTTCTAAAGCAGGGAGTGCTAAGCCACCCCCTTATGGAAAGAATTCACAATGACTTCTCAACTCCACCCCTCACCTCTGCCCAAGTGCTCGTGCCTCTAGGAGGAAAAGTTGCCCACCATGCAAAAAACTGGACCTCCATCACCAATGATGAATGGGTCCTTAACATAGTATCCCAGGGGTACAAATTTTATTTCCACATGCTGCCAACCCCTAAAAGTATTCCCAGATCTTTTTCCAAACCAGTGGGCAGAGACACAAAACCAAGTTCACGCCCTGCTTTCCATAAGGGTAATTCAGCCTGTTCCTGCAGAACAGATAGGCCAATGTTATTATTCCAGACTTTTCTTGGTATCCAGAAAAGAGGGCATTTGGCTCCCAATCTTAGATCTATCCATTTTAAACACCTTCCTGGTGGTACCAAAATTCAAAATGCTCACCCTACAGCAGCTTCTCCGTATGCTGTCCAAAGATGCCTGGTTAGCCACCCTAGACCTAAAGGAGGCCTATATGCACAGCCCAGTAAGGGACTCCTGCAGGAAATATCTACATTTCAGGGCAGGATCTATGCATTATCAGTTCTCTGCACTTCAATTTGGCTTATCCACTGCTCCCAGAGTTTTCACAAAATGCCTGGCTCCAGCCATTGCCTATTGCAGACAGAGAAATATTCAAATTTACCCCTAGTTGGACGATTGCCTAATTCAGGCAGACAGGAAAAGCTGTTGCAGCACCTGACATTTGTAAAGGACCTTCTAACCTCCCTGGGGTATACAATCAACGAAAAGAAATCCAAACTAGTCCCCAGTCAAAAAATTTTATTCCTGGGAGCAAGCTTGGACACAGCATCCCAGATGGCATTCCTTACTCCAGAAAAACAAGTCTGTCTGACAGGCTACTTTGCTCAAATGGCCACCAGAACCCAGCTATCTGCAAGGAAAATCCTGCAGGCTCTAGGGTTCATGGTCTCCTGCATTCTGCTAATTCCATATACCAGACTACATATGAGGAAACTTCAGTGGTACTTAAAAAGTCTTTGTTGCCAACATTCTCAGGACCTGGAAACAATCGTACATATGATACCTTGTCTAAGGAAAGAGTTCCTTTGGTGGGCAGCAGCATGCAACCAAAACAAGGGGCTTCCCTTTTCACAACCCCATGCCACCCAGACCCTAACCACAGATGCATCAGATTATGCTTGGGGTGCACATCTGGATGGCAGGTGCCTTCAGGGCCACTGGATCCCAAATCAAATTAATCTGCACATCAACCAAAAAGAGATACTATCTGTTCAGCATGCCCTGACAGCTTTCAGATCCCTACTCTCTCCAGGGCCCTTACTAATCAAAACCAACAACACCACAGTGATGTGGTACATAAGCAGGCAGGGGGGGGGGGGGACCCACTCTTACCCACTTTGCAGGCTAGCCATGACCCTGTGGAACACTGCCTCAGTCATGCATATTCACCTGCAAGCTCAATTCCTGCCTGGAAAACAAAACTCTCTGGCAGACAACTTAAGCAGAAATCTCCTAGAGCCACACGAGTGGCAATTAAACCACAACACCTTCAGCCTTGTGACCCAGAAATGGGGTACTCCGAAGGTGGACCTATTTGCCTCCCCCTACAACACCAGCTCAGCAAATTCTGCATCAGGATACCTCACAGCAAGGCCTGGAAAGTGGATGCCCTATCCTTCCAGTGGGCAAACCTCTCAATCTGTGCATTTCCCCCTCTAGCTCTTCTTACAAGAGTATTACTCAAAATAAGGGAGGAAAGACCAAGGGCAATCCTGATTGCCCCAGACTGGCCACGCCAACACTGGTACCCACCACTACATACATCTGTCAACATTGCCTCCATGGCACCTACCCCAAATCCCTACTCTCCTGACTTAGCAGGGGGGACAGTTCTTGCATCCACAGTTGCAGACCCTGAACCTTGCAGCCTGGCTTATCCCTTGACTTCTCCCCCAGGGGCCAGCCTAAGCAAGCAGGTACTGGATGTCATACATGAAGTCAGATGACTCAGTACAAAGAAATCCTATGCTGACAAGTGGAAAAGGTATTGTTCCTGGATTCACACAAAAGGAGCGGCTGTAGCACAGCCCTCCTTACCTCTCATCCTGGATTACCTAGCAGACCTACTGCACAGAAGCCTCTCCTTCTCCTCCATTATGATCCATGCCTCTGCCATCTCTGTTCATTACAACACTGAGCCACCTCTCTTCTCTCACCCTGTCATCAAGCAGTTCCTGAGAGGGGCTAACAACTTAAGGCCACCAAGAAGAGCCCCCATCCCTGCTTGGGACTTTAACTTTGTGTTGGAAAAGCTCATGCTATCCCCCTTTGAGCCTGCAGCATCAGCAGAGTGAAAATTCCTCTCTTGGAAAACAGCCTTGCTTCTGGCCATCACTTCAGCTAGAAGAGTGTCTGAGCTACAAGCACTTATGGCTGTGGAACCCTTCATTATTTTTCATGCTGACAGGGTCCCCCTCAGGACTAACCCAACTTTCATGCCTAAAGTGGTGTCCATTGTGGCTCTCAACCAATCTATCCATTTGCCCACCTTTTTCCCTAATCCTCAAAATAAGGGGGGAAGGATCCTGCACTCTTTAGATGTGCAAAGACTGCTCAGATTGTACATTGATAGGACTTAAACCGTTTAGGAAATCTGACCAGTTACTAGTCAGCTTTGCACCAGGGGCAGAGGGCAAGGCCATATCACCATAAACCATTTCCAAATGGATAGCACACTGTATCCATTTCTGTTACAAACACCATGGTAAACCACCCCCTTAGGGAGTCAGAACGCATTCTACTAGGGCAACTTCAACCTCTACAGCCTTTCTCAGAGGAGTCCCTGTCAGGGACATTCTGGAAGCTGCTACCTGGAGTTCTGTTCATACCTTCACCAAGCATTGCCACCTGCCTATCTTTTCCAAATCCAGGGCGGGCTTTACAACAGCAGTCCTGCAGGGCATACTAGCCAGCCCCAACTCTTCTTGACTGCCTCCACCCATTCTTCAGCTTTGGGAATCAACCCAAGTGTGATGACTGCAACAGTGAAACACGAAGAACATAGTAGAGTTGTGTACACTTACCATAAATGTAGATGTTAGAGTGTATACACTGTTGCAGTCCTGGTTTCCCACCCTCCAGCTCCCTTGTATCTCTCTCTCTTCCTCACTCCTTACAGGGCTATTGATATTTACTTTGTACTGGTGGTGTTTTTCCACCATAACTTAGCTTCCTATTTGGGGGCTCCTGACATTTGGGGCAAGAAAAACTGATGTAATGGCATCGACTGCCTGTTTTTATACCTCTGTCGACCTTCAGTACTGAAGTGACAGCAACTGACGCAGAAGTACTAAGCCTGTGGTATTCGGGCCGAATGAGGGCTACCCCTGGCAAGATAACCCAAGTGTGATGACTGCAACGGTGAATACACTCGAACATCTACATTTATGGTAAGCGTACACAACTGTACTTTCTGCAGGTCTCTAAACTGCATCAAAAAAAAAAACTTGTACCTCAGTATTCTCCATATGAACAGTGTCCATATTCTCAAGAAGACAACTAAACAGTGGATTCACATCCATGTATAAAAGTCATCCAAAACAGTCAGTGTGGAGCAAATTAACAGAACCAGGGTTATAGTCTAACTCCAAAGTCATACTTCTGCCACGTCCAGTCAGAAGAGACAAAAATGGGAATCCAAAGAAGAAAAAAGTCCAACAGGCTGGTAAGGTCCATTCTAACAACAATGTACTTAAAATTATATTAAAAAGAAAGAATGATCACAACGGCTCAAATAAAACCAAAACTTTTAATAAAAAATAAAACAAAACACCCAGCAATACAAGCTAAGCACTGTCATAGTCCTCAGACTGCTTCTTCAGATCTGTTAAACTGTGATACACCTGAACAAAATTAACAGTCAAGGCTACCCATTTAGTTGTTGTGAAATAGAATTACTTAAGAAAGAGAGAAACCCCAGTATATGCAGAAGAAGACTAATGCTGGAGAGTGCGTGCCTTCAGCACTGGTGTAAGAGTAGATAATCCACTTCTGTCTTTTGAGTAAATTGAAGGTGAGAATATTATTTAATTTTTAAATACCCAGATACCAGAAGTCCAAGAGGGCTTTTCATATGGCATAGAAAGAGCTCATAGAGAAATAGGGAAGCCAGTACCAGCTTCATCTTCATTGCCTCCTAGATCAATAGTAACGTTTTTATCCTACTTGGATAAAGAACTTGTGCTCAAAACTGCTTGGAGAAAAGGACCTCTGAAATACAGAGACAGATCAGATTTGATAATGATTATTCCACCAGAGTATTGGACATGAGAAGGAAATGCTGGCCACTTATAAAACTACCCAAACAGATCAATATTAAAGCTCAACTCATTTACCCAGCCAAAATTAAAAATCCACCTATCTAATGAAGTGAGAACCTTTAACTGTATAGAAGAAGCTTCCCTTTTCATGAAAAGCAACAACATAGTATCTATTCTAGAGGATATTGTTTGGTATTTTCCTTCCCTAAAATGATTATCAGTAAATAATTCTTGGACTGATTTCAGAAAGAAGAAACAAAAGACAGACTATAGTCTAGTACTACTACTAAATCTGTCAAAGCATCAACTTGTAAATGATTTGTGTATTAACCAATATACAACAGTTTGTTTTTACTTAATTTCAACTTAAATTTCTCTTATTACTTCTTAACAAGTACCAGGAAATGTCTTTATTAAATGTCATGAACATGACTTGCTGCAGCAACAACCATCTTTTAGCACTGGTTAAGGGTTTTTAACATTTAACTATCACCAAGCAGTTTAATTGAAATTCTAACAAACATCTTAAAGTACTGAATATAAGTACTTATTCATTTGCATTTGTGCAAATTAATTGAAGAAGTAACAAGCAGAACCAAGCATTAGATAAAGATAACTGTTATTCTTGTTAACTAAATAACTTGATATTGCTATAAATTCCATTAGTCACTGGTTATAGGTGATTTCTCCTTGCTCATTTAAGTAATTTAATGAAAGAAACAATAATTCTTATCAAAGATGAATATAGGTATTGTTTCTTCAAAAACAAACCTATTGGTTATCACCTATAAAATAAGCTTCTATTGTACTGTTTCTTGCCATAGAACCTGATCAATCCCAGTGTAACTATATGTTGTTGTTTTTGAAGAAAACATGCTTCTTTGTGAAAATACCTTGTTAATTAATGACTTTATTACATCTGATATTTTCATCAATCTGAAGGGAATGAGGAAAATGTAATTGCGTGTTCTTCCGAGTAGAGTTTTTTTTTGTCTAGTGACTGTTTACATCATGATTTACTCAACCATTCCTTTTTTTACAAGTTTCTCTAAAAAAAGTGAAATTAAGCTTTTCTGACCTTGAGGGCCTCTGTGAGCCACTGTACAGTCTGTTTTCTTGCTTGCAGTTTCAGAGCTCAAGCCTCAGCCTTTGCTACTGCAAGTAACAAGAAGTAAGGGGCCAGATGTGCTTCCTATTCACAAAGTAACATACTTGTTTCCTCTACGAGATAAATGGTGGCTAAATACTTTAATTCCAGAAGTCCAGGAATCATAGAAAGTCTTTTGAAACACAGAAATAGCAGTTAGATGAATAAAAGATGCTGGAAACAGAAAGGAAGGGGAAGTAAGTATGAAAATTTGAGTAAATTTTAATATCTTTAGTGCTACGTATTTACATTGCACTCATTGAGTGAACTATTTTTTCTGTGTAGATTCAAGCTTATTTTTACTCAGTACATAGTTGTAGTGTCTCTATATGGTATAACAGATTTATAATCATAATGAGTTGTGTATTCAATATTATATAAAGCAACTATGAGTTACATTTTACCTGCTATGTATACCGACTCACTGCTTAGTACTTCTGCTCACAATATATGTACTTAACATGAGAAGCTGTATTAGTTCAAAAATAGATTTTGGTAAAATAATTATGTTCATTATTATCTTTTTATTTATTCACAACATATTTATCATTCATAACTAGTATCTATATGGAATACAACAGTTCTGTAAGTCAGATATGCATTTGCTTTTTACTCTTGCATATTTTAAAGGAGGAAAAAGTTAATTGACCTATTTGTAAAATAATAACATGTAACAACAGTCTCTTGGTAAATGTAAAGTCACATGATGAAATGCTGTGGCAGTCCCTAAATGCAAATTACAATAATGTTTATTATGCACATGCAGTTGAACTAAAGGGATACATTGTCAAATTAATTTTGAACCTTTTCCCCTGAGAATGTATAATACATTTTAATAGTTATTTAGTTGTTTATTGGTGATTTTATGTTTAGCTTTGAAGTGTTTGTGGAAGAGCGGCGAATTATTTGTAATTTAAATCATATTTATTTATTTACAGTTTTGCCAGGATAGTCCAATTAGGCCAGAAGGAGCCCATTTTCAATGGAGTCTTGGGGAGAAAAGCTCCAGAAAAATACAAATACATAGTATACATTGCGTATTAACATTACAGATTATCTCAGGAATACAAAGTAAGTAAAAGTTAGCAATGATAGAATATATCAGCATAGTTTGTAAAACAGCAATAAAAACACTTTTTTTTTTACACAAAAGTAGCAGCATAGGGTAACTGTTAAGTAGTTGGTCAAATAGTTCAACAGAGCTGTGGAATTATAGGAGGCAGTGATGGCGTATTTAGTTCTAGGAGAGTAGGAAGTGGTATTAGAAGGATTAGGTAGGATGGGAACAGAAGCACTTCCATTGGGAAGTTAGGTGTGAGTGCAGCAAGGTTTTAAATGAGGAGAGACTGCTGATGATGCGGATAGGAGATGGCAGAGAATTCCAGATGTGTGCAAGAGAGAAGAACATTAGGTGATTCCCAGCTGGACGTGTGAATTTGTGCAATTTAATTAGTTTTTGGAAATTAGATCTTAAAAGTCATTCTGGTTCATACATTTCAAAGGTAGTGGCTAGAGAGGGACAAAGAAAGGGGTTGTAAATGAGTTTGCGTGCTTGGATGAGTTTGGTATATGTGAGGAGGTTAGGTAGCTCAAGCCAGTTTAGTTGGTGAAGAGAATTACAGTGGTGACAAGTGGTTCTGTGACCTGCTGCAAATTTTGATATCTTGTTATAGCAAGAGGAGAGTTTTGCTTTGAGGGACAGGTTGGTGAAGATAGATGCACCATATAAGAGGGATGGGATGAGATAAGTATTGGCTAGTATGAGCCTAGTTGAAGGAGAGATATAACAATTATGGTAGTATAGCATACCAAGTTTTTGTGTTTTTTTTTTAATATTTACTTGTAAATGTTTGTCGAATTTTAGTTGATCATCTGTGAGTACTCCTAGTAATTTAGTGTCAGAGAGTATTTCTAGGGGATGTTATTTTTGCTGGTGATTATAAATGAGTGTTTATCTAGGGAGGAGGTTTTGGTGGCAGTGAATAACACAAGTTTAGTTTTGGTTGCATTAAGAGCCAGATGGTTGTCTAGCATCCACTGCTCAGTAGAGGAGAAGGCCGTTTGGGTAAGCTTATTTAGAGTGGGGATAAAAGGGGAGGAGCAGATAATGGCAGAATCTTTGGTATATTGGATGAGGCTGGAGTTTGGAATGGCTTGGTAGAAGTCGTTAATGAATATGTTGAATAGTAGGGGGCCTAAAATGGAACCTTGGGGGATAACTGTGAGAGTATTAAGGAAGGGTGAAGTGGTTTATATAACAGTGAATATATCTATGCAATATATATTACTTTCCATATTTAGAAAAAAGTGTCTTTAATCTATTTACTAAACCAAGTATAATAAATATACACTGTAATGACATACAAGTGAAATAATCGGTCTATGTGATAAGACACGGTGTCTATTATGTAATCACTAGTAATATTTTTGGAATTTCAGAATACATTATCACTTAATTTTCATATCATAAAATGTACTCTGATGCCTGTGCCCTGGCCCAGCAATCAAAGAGCCTCAATCCTCACCACGAACACCAGTGAGGGGCATCTCATATAGGAGGAAAGGATAACAATTACACACAGTAAAGTGCAATTTTCCTTAAGAGCACACAAAGATCGCAGTCAGTCAGGGGATGGTCACTCCCTTGCTCTCCAGGTCCCCAATAAGACTCCCCACTGGCAAAGCTATAGGGTCCAAATCTCAGCCTAGTGGGCAAGCTAAAAACTCCAGCACCCTGTCTGTCCAACCAGTGCTTCGTGTCCCTGCCCAAGTACCTGACACACACACACACACACACACACACACACACACACACTTTGAGAAGAGTTTATACAACCACACAGACACCCCTGGGGAAGGCTAACACAGGATCTCCAGCTGTGCCCCTTTTTCCCAGACTATACAGTAGTACCAGCTGCCACCACCCACTAATATTTATCAGCTACTCAAAGGCCCTTAAAATAGTGTCCAATTATTACTGTGCAATATTATCCAATTGGTAGTATAGCCCAGGACTAAAGCTATTGGACTGGCTTTGTACAATTTTACCAAAGGCATGCAAGTACTTTAAAGAGCTTAAATTATTTCTACAAAAACAGCCACAGTTGAAAGGGTTTAAAAATATTTAATAACAAATAGTCAAAACACAAGACAATATTTTTACTACACAGTGCTAGTCAAGAGTTCAGAGATCACAGAGTAATACTTAAAATAATTCAGTAGTACAGTTCGAAGATCAGAGAAAAACACTTGAAAATAGCTAGAAACTTGAAAGATTAGGCTAAGAGAAAACACAAGTCTAAGATGAACTTACATGTAGAGCAAGACAGTGCTGATGAGTTGGATGGTCAAGACAAAAATGCTTAATGCTCTCTGATTCTCTTTTTAAAATCACATTCCTGGTTCACATTACATCATTCTTCACACTTTCCTGGGGTTCCCAGGCTAACAGAAACTACATTATGTAGTAAGCTCACACCAGGTTAGGAAGCAAAGCCATTAAGGATATTTATGCATGGAAATTCTGGCCATTAACTATGGCCTTAAAACAACAGCAAGAATTCCTGCATCTAGACTGGCTGGAGCCGTGTTTACATCAAAGGGTCCCAACATGCTTTACTTGGTCAGTAGAGTGCACTGCTGTTACATTTTTTTCCAGTTCCACATGTAACACTTTTTTTACCATTTAAGACAAGAAGCCTGTGGTTTACATTAATATTAAAAGATGACAGAATTATCTCCAAAATTCTATCTGGCTAGGCTGGCAGCCTTCATCTATCTTCAACCAATATTCATATGTCTCCCCCCTGGAGAACTCAAGCTAGTTTTTCAAGTGACCCTTGAGAAACGCTGCTTGAGAGAGTTAGGGCTATCTGAGTGTACCTTACCCCATTCTCTGTCTTAAGAGCCCATCTGCATTGGCCTTGCTAATCCCACTGTGGTGCTGCGTGGACATGTCATGTGCTTGCAACCCCAGGCTCTATCTTAGCAACTTGGCATTTTGATGGCTGACTCTGTTTAACCATGTTAGGGGGTTGTGATCTGTCATAACAGTGAATTTCCTTACTTACAGATAAGGCTGAAGTTTCAGCAGTGCCCACACTGTGGCTAGACATTCCTTTTCTACAGCTGCATAGCATTCCTCCCTGGGTTGTAGCCTACGACTGAGATAAACCACTGGGTGCTCTTCCCCCTCTGAAGAAAACTGGCTAAGTACAGCCTCCACCCCATGGTTTGAAGCATCTACCTGCACAACAAATTCTTTGCTGTAATCTGGACTGGCTAACAGAGGAGATCCTCCCAAAGCTTCTTTAAGCTTCTGGAATGCCTGCTCACATGCTGTGGTGCACACTACCTTATTTGGCCAGTTCTTCCCTGTCAGGTCTGTGAGGGGAGCAGCTATGGTACTATAACTGGGGATGAACTTTCTGTAGTACCCTGCTGTCCCTAAAAATGCCCTCACCTGCTTTTTTGTAACAGGTGCAGGTCATGCCTGAATGGCTTCCACTTTGGCAGGTTCTGGTGTATCTTACCACTCCCCAGTCTGTCCTAAGTAGGAGACCTCTGCCATACCCACCTGACATTTGCTCAGCTTAATGGTCAACCCTGCCCTCTGTAGTCTGCCCAGCACTTCCCTGACATGTTGAAGGTGCTTTTGCCAGGAATGGCTGTAGATGGCAATATCATCTAGATAAGCAAGGGCAAACCCTCCTGCTAGGATATGATCTACCAGCCTCTGGAAAGTTGCTGGGGCAGTCTTCATCCCAAAGGGCATATTTGTGAACTCATACAAGCCAAAAGGAGTCACAAAGGCTGACTTCTCTCTAGCACTGGGAGTCAAGGGTACCTGCCAGTAACCCTTGGTAAGATCAGTGGTTGTAAGATACTTAGCCCCACACAGCTGCTCTAGGGCCTCATCTGTCCTAGGCATGGGATAAGCATCTGACTCTGTGTGACTATTTAATTTTCTGTAGTCCACACAGAACCTGGTGCTGCCATCCTTCTTTGGCACCAGCACCACTGGGGAGGCCCAGGGACTGTTGGACTCTTGAATCACCCCTAGTTCCAACATCTCCTGTACCTCCTCCTCAGTCTGACTCTCTCCCAGGCACTCTATAAGGGGCCTGCCTAATAGGTCTTTGGGATCCTGTATCTACCTGGTGCTGCCCCAGGTGGGTGCACCCTGGTTTCCCAGTGAACATGTCCCCAAACTCCTGCAACACTGCTCGGATTTCTTAAACCTGGGTAGGAAATAGCTGCTGGAACATTGCTACCCCTTCCACTGAGGTGTCAGCCCGGGCCACACTGAGGAGATCAGTCCCCAGATCTCCCTTAGACTCCTTCTGCAATCCACTGAAAATGCTCAGCACAAGGGCATCCCTATCATGGTAAGGTTTCATCATGTTAACATGGTACAATTTGTGCCCCTGCCTTCTGCCTAGCAGTTCCACCATGTAGTTAACATCACTTACCTTTCTTACCACCTTGTAGGGTCCCTCCCAAGCTGCTTTGCAGCTTGTTGTGTCTGACGGGAATGAGAACCATTACCTGCTGCCCCACAGCATACTCTCTAGCTAAAGCATTCCTGTCATACCACACCTTTTTCTGTTGTTGGGCTTCTGCCAGGTTCTCCTGGGCCAAGTCCATGAGTGCCCTGAGCCTTGTTCTGAGGTTTAGGATGTATGCCACAAGAGAATCCTTTTGAGACTCGCACTCACCTTCCCACTCATCTCGAATTAAATCTAGCTGTCCCCTCACCCCATGCCCATACAGCAACTCAAAGGGTGAAAAACCTGTGGATTCCTGGGGAACCTCTCTGTAAGCAAACAGATGGGGTAAATATTTGTCCCACTCCCTCTTAAACTGATCTGCAAATGCCCATAGCATGGACTTGATTGTAGAGTTTAACCTCTCAACAAGACCATTAGTCTGGGGATGGTAAGGGGTGGTCTTCATGTGTTTCACCCCACAGGACTTCCGCAGACAAGCCAGCAGGTCTGACATGAAATTGGCACCTCTGTCAGTCAGTATTTCTTTTGGGAAACCTACCCTGCTGAAAATCTCTAACAGCGCATTTGCCACGTTCTCTGCCTCAATAGAGGACAAAGCCACTGCCTCAGGGTATTGTGTAGCATAATCCACTACCACTAGGATATACTTTTTCCCTGTGGAACTTGGGGTACTCAGAGGACCCACAGTATCCATAGCTACCCTCTGAAATGGCTCCTCAGTCACAGGTAAAGGCATCAAAGGAGCTCTCACCTTGTCTCTTGCCTTGCCTGCCTTTTGGCACTGCTCACAGGTCCTGCAGTACCCTGTTACATCTCTGGAAATTTCAGGCCAATATAAGTTCTGCATAAAACACCTCTTTGTATGTTTTATGTCCATATGGCCTGCAAAGGGAATGCCATGGGCTATGGCTAGAAGCACCAGATGGTAGGCTCTAGGCACTACCAACTGCTGTACTGTCTCACCTTCTAGCCCTCCCTCAGGGGTCCACTCTCTGTATAGTAACCTTTTGTCCCAGTATACAGATTCCCCTTTTCCTTGAGAATCAGGTGCCTCCCTAGCTACCTGCCTCAGGCTTTGCAGCGTAGGGTCTGAGAGCTGAGCCTGTCTCAACTTTTTCCTTGTAACCCTTCCCAGCTCCCCTTCCACAGGAAGTCTGGCATCCTCTGACAGTGGTGCCTCACTGGCAGCCTGGGTACTACTACTCACCTCTACCTTTGCAGTCCCTCTGTCCAAGGGACCATCAGTACCCCCAAGCAGCTGTGGCTCACCTTCAGTTTCATTGCTACAGGGTAGCTCCCTCCCTGAAGTAACCACCTCACCAGTCCTGGCTGCAAGTATGCAGTCTGTCTGGGTTTCCACCAGAATACCGGACCCACATGCTTTTATCCTAGCCTGACTGCATGTAACTGCACAAACACATGGTACTGCCTCATCCAAATCCTTCCCTCTCAGGACATCTGCAGGATGGTAGTTTGGTACACTTGTTGTCTAAAGACAACCTACTATTGGCATTTTGTGTTTCCCCACTTACTGGCTCCCTCACCTTTTGTTTTCCACCTTGCCTCCGTGAACACCTGTATGCCACATGGCCCCACTGGTTGCATTCAAAACATTTAACCCTAGCTGCTGGACGTGTACCTGGAATAGTGGCTTCCCCTGCTACTGGCAGATTCTGTTGGGGCAGTCTGTGCTGCCCACCATGGGTTCCTTTAGACCCATGAGCAGTAATGGGGTCCCTTTCCGGTGCAGGGTTGCCCTGCTTGCCAGGTATAGGTCTCCCTTCTTCCCCAACTCATCTGAAGTGGCACATTGTCTATCAGCTAACCAGATCTTCATGTCCTCAGGCAAAGTACTAAGGGCTTGTTCCCTCACCAAAAGGTCTGCCAGCCCTTCAGAAGTGGTGACCTGACATTCACTCACCCACCTATGGAAATAAGTGCTCAGTTCAGCAACATATTCACACACACTTTTATCTGCCTTTCTTCTATGCTCACAAATTTTTTTCCTATACTAGTCAGGTGTTAGCTTAAACAATTCTAAGAAGTGATTTTTAACAGCAGTATAATCAAAACATGCACCGTCAGACATTTTTGACAAAACATTTACCATGGGGTAAGGGGGTCAGTAACCGTACCCACAGCCTTTGGTGAACACTATATATACTGTTTGCATAACCTCTCAGACATATGAATGATCAAAATGATCCCCCTCTTTAAACTGCGGAAAAATGTACTGATCTTTTGTGCTTCTGGGGTCTAGGTACTCCTTTCCCCATTACCTCCATGACTTTGGCGAAGAGTCATCATTTCCTTCTCATGCTTCCTCTGCTGCTCCTTTTCCTTGGCTTCCAGGCATAGCAGTTTCTCATTATCCTCAGCCTGTAGACTCCTCAGCCTCTCAGCTGCTTCTATTTCCAAACACCTGACCTCCAACTCAAGTCTCTTTAGCTCCAGATGGATCTTTAAGTCCTCTGCAGAAAGGTTGAGCTGTCCGTTCTCCGAGGGTATTATATCTCCACTGCCAGTCTGAGTGTCCTCCTGGTTGCTGTTTTCTGATGCAGCTGTAACCAAGGCTGCAATCAGGTCTGCCTTAGTCAGGTTTCTATGCACCAGTCCCCTAGCCTGGCACATCTCAGCCAGCTGGCTCCTTGTCAGTTTTCCATACTCCTCTGCTGACATGCTGCCTGCTCACTCTGACTAAGTAAGCTAACAAAAGAAAGAAAACAATTGTGATCTGGACTCTGAGTATTCACTGCGTGGCTGATTTAGAGTACAAAACACCTTCAGAGCTCACTGTACACGAGCTACAGGAATTCCACACCACTACAAGCCAATTAGTATTTGCCAACCAATTAATATGTGGTGTGGATATCCCGCCACTACCAAACAATTACTATGTGATGCCTGTGCCCTGGCCCAGCAATCAAGGAGCCTCAGTCCTCACCACTAACACCAGTGAGGGGCATCTCATATAGGAGGAAAGGATAACAAATACACACAGTAAAGTGCAATTTCCCTTACGAGCACACAGAGATCACAGTCAGTCTGAGGCTGGTCACTCCCTTGCTCTCCAGGTCCCCAGTAAGACTCTCCACTGGCACAGCTATAAGGTCCAGATCTCAGCCTAGTTGGCAAGCTAAAACCTCCAGCACCCTCTGTCCAACCAGTGCTTCATGCCCCTGCCCAAGTAGCTGACACACACACACACACACACACACACACACACACACACACACACACACACACACACACACACACACACACACACACACACACACACTTTGAGGAGAGTTTATACAACCACACAGACACTCCTGAGGAAGGCTGGCACAGGTTCTCCAGCTATGCCCCTTTTCCCCAGACTATACGGTAGTATCAGCTGCCACCCCCCACTAATATTTATCAGCTACTCAAAGGCCCTTAAAATAGTGTCCCAATTATTATTGTGCAATATTATTATCCAATTGGTAGTATAGCCCAGGGCTAAAGCTATTGGAGTGGATTTATACAGTTTTACCAAAGGCATGCAAGTACTCTAAAGAGCTTAAATTATCTCTACAAAAACAGCCACAGTTGAAAGGGTTATAAAAATGTTTAATAACAAATATTCAAAACGCAAGACAATACAATTACTACACAGTGCTAGTCAAGAGGTCAGAGATCACAGAGTAATACTTAAAATAATTCAGTAGTACAGTTCTAAGATCAGAGAAAAACACTTAGAAATAGCTAGAAACTAGAAAGATTAGACAGAGAAAACACAAGTCTAAGATAAACTTACATATAGAGCAAGACCGTGCTGATGAGTTGGATGCTCAAGACAAAAATTATTAATGTCCTCTTTTATTCTCTGTGTTTTTAAAATCACATTCCTGGTTCACATTACATCATTCTTCACACTTTTCTGGGATTCCCAGGCTAACAGAAACTACATTCTTTAGTAAGCTCATACCAGGTCAGGAAGCAAAGCCATTAAGGATATTTATGCATGTAAATTCTGGCCATTAACTATGGCCTTGAAACAATAGCAAGAATTCCTGCATCTAGACTGGCCAGAGCCATGTTTACATCAAAGGGTCAGAACATGCTTTACTTGGTCAGTAGAGTGCACTGATGTTACATTTTTTTCCAGTTCCACATGTAACACTATTTTACCATTTAAGACAACAAGCCTGTGGTTTCCATTAATATTTACAGATGACAGAATTAGCCTTCATCTATCTTCACCTAATCTTCACATGTACAAGGGAATATATCTACACTGTTTCATCCCATAATGCATTTAAGTAGTCTCCCTTAAGTCTTATCTTTTAGAGGTATGAAAGATAGTCTGATAGGCCAATGTTTATCTGTTGGTCTAGGAATGTTAATCATTCCATGTTTGATGTGGGAAATTATTTATTTTAGGTTTAATATGTTTTATATAATATCTTTTGAGTTATGTTTTTTATGCCTGATTTAGTACTCAAGTATGTAATGGTAAAGAATACTAGTTTGATCATATTACTTACATTTATTGGCATCTACAGAATACCAGTGCTAAGAGAGAGAAGCTGGGTAATGGAAATAAGCACTAATCATACATCTAAAATCTCAGCTACAACCACATATGGAACTAACATTGCTATCTTTAAATACTAATGGCTTGAATAATGCAAGGAAGAGATCAGACTTGGTAAGGTATTTAAAATTAAATAAAGCACAGGTAGTCTTTCTCCAAGAAACTCATTTTAAAACAAGTGACAGCAACGTATGGAATCCTAATGACTATCTAATACTAGCTCATTCTTCCTATAAAT